>NC_134401.1:156355066-156663955 GCF_050003625.1 Haematobia irritans | reverse complement strand
AGAAATATTGATTTAAGACCCCATAAAGTATATATATTCTGGGTCGTGGTGAAATTCTGAGTCGATCTCAGCATGTCCGTCCGTCCGTCCATCTGTTGAAATCACGCTAATTTCCGAACGAAATAAGCTATCGACTTGAAACTTGGCACAAGTAGTTGTTATTGATGTAGGTCGGATGGTATTGCAAATGGGCCATATCGGTCCACTTTTACGTATAGCTCCCATATAAACGGACCCCCAAATTTGGCTTGCGAGGCATCAAAGAGAAGCAAATTTCATCCGATCCGGCTGAAATTTGCTACATGGTGTTAGTATATGGTCTCTAACAACCATGTAAAAATTGGTTCCCATCGGTCCATAATTATATATAGCCCCCATATAAACCCATCCCCCGATTTGGCTTGCAGAGCCTCTAAAAGAAACAAATTTCATCCGTTCCGGCTGAAATTTGGTACATGATGTTAGTATATGGCCTCTAATGACCATGCAAAAATTGGTCCATATCGGTCAATAATTATATATAGCCCCCATATAAACCGGTCACCAGATTTGACCTCCGTAGCCTCTTGGAAAACCAAAATTCATCTGATTCAGTTGAAATTTGGTACGTGATGTTAATATATGTCCTCAAACACCCATGCAAAAATTGGTCGATATCGGTCCATAATTATAAATAGGCCCAATATAAACCGATCCCCAGATTTGACCTCCGGAGCTCCTTGGAAGAGCAAAATTCTTCCCATTCGGTTGAAATTTGGTACGTGATGTTAGTATATGGTATCCAACAACCATGCAGAAATTGGTTCCTATCAGTCCATAATTATATATAGCTCCCATATAAACCGATCGCCAGATTTGACCTCCGGTGTCTTTTGGAGAAGCAAAATTCATCCGATCTGGTTGAAATTTGGTACGTGGTGGTTGTATATGATATTTAACAACCATGCCAAAAGTGGTCCATATCAGTCCATAATCATTTATAGCCCCGCTATATATACCGATCCTGAGATTTGGTTTTGGAGCCTCTTGGAGGAGCAAATTTCATCCGAGTGAGTTGAAATTTGTAGATGACAGTCTTTCGTAGAAGTTTCTACGCAATCCATGGTGGAGGGTACATAATATTCGGCCTGTCCGAACTTACGGCCGTATATACTTGTTATATATTAAGACTTTGTCAAAATTTTATTTCTATAGAAAATTTTGTCAAACTTTTATTGCTGCAGAAAATTTTGTCAAAATTATATTTCTATAGAAAATTTTTTCAAAATTATATTTCTATAGAAAATTTTGTCAATGTTTTATTTCTGTAGGAAATTTGTCAAAATTTTATTTCTATAGAAAATTTTGTCAAAATTTTATTTCTATTGAAAATTTTGTCAAAATTTTATTTCTATTGAAAATTTTGTCACCTTTTTATTTCTATAGAACATTTTGTTAAAATTTTATTTCTCTAGAATATTGTGTCAACATATTATTTTTTTCGAAAATTTTGTCAAAATTTTATTTCTGTAGGAAATTTTTTCAACATTTTATTTCTCAGAAATTTTGTCAAAATTTGATTTCTATAGAAAATTGTGTTAAAATTTTATTTCTATAGAAAATTTTGTCAACATTTTATTTCTATAGAAAATTTTGTCCAAATTTTATTCCTATTGAAAATTTTGTTAAAATTTTGTCAAAATTTTCTATAGAACTAAAATTTTAACAAAATTTTCAATTGGTGCGTTCTGGAGTTATTGCGTCAGGAAGGAAAATCCGACTTGATTTTATATATTAAATTTTTGTCAAAATTTTATTTCTATAGAAAATTTTGTCAACATTTTATTACTATAGAAAATTTTTTTCAAGATTTTATTTCTATAGAAAATTTTGCTCAAATTTTATTTCTATAGCTAATTGTTAAAATTTTATTTCTATAGAAAATTGTGTCAAAATTTTATTTCTATAGAAAATTGTATCAAAATATTATTTTTATAAAAAATTTTGTAAAAATGTTATTTCCGCCTTGCATACACAAGGTCGTGGGTTCGATTCCTGCTTCGACCTAACACCAAAAAGTTTTTCAGTGGTGGATTATCCCACCTCAGTAATGCTGGTGACATTTCTGAGTGTTTCAAAGCTTCTCTATGTGGTTTCATTACAATGTGGAACGCCGTTCGGACTCGGCTATAAAGGTCTCTTGTCATTGAGTTTAACATGGAATTGGGCAGCACTCAGTGATAAGAGAGAAGTTCACCAATGTGGTATCACAATGGACTGCATAGTCTAAGTGAGCCTGATACATCGGGCTGCCACCTAACCTAACCTAACCTTCTATAGCAAATTTTGTTAAAATTTTATTTCGTTAGAAAATGTTGTCCAAAGTTTTTTATTCATATAGAAAATTTTGTCAAAATTTTATTTCTATAGAAAATTTTATTTCTATAGAAAATTTTGTCAAAATTTTATTTCCTTAGAAAAATTGGTTAAAATTTTATTTCTATAGAAAATTTTGTCCAAATTTTATTTCCTTAGAAAAATTGGTTAAAATTTTATTTCTATAGAAATAAAAAATTGTTAAATTTTTATTTCTATCGACAATTTTGTCAAAATTTTATTTCCATAGAAAATTTTGTTAAAATGTTACTTCTAAAGAATAAAAAGTTTGTAAATTTTTTTTTCTATAGAAAATTTTGTCAAAATTTTATTTCTATAAAACATTTTGTCAAAATTTTATTTCCATAGAAATTTTATCAAAATTTTACTTCTATAGAGAAATTTGTTCAAAGTTTATTTCTATAGAAAATTTTTTGAAAGTTTATTTCTATAGAAAATTTTGTTAAAATATTATATCTATTTATACTATAGAAAATTTTGTCAGCACTCTGTGATAAGAACGAAGATCACCAATGTGGTATCACAATGGACTGAATAGTCTAAGTGAGCCTGATACATCGGGCTGCCACCTAACCTTCTATAGAAAATTTTGTTTAAATTTAATTTCTTTAGAAAATTTTGTCCAAAGTTTTTTATTCATATAGAAAATTTTGTCAAAATTTTATTTTTATAGAAAATTTTATCAAAATTTTATTTCTGTAGAAAATTTTGTCCAAATTTTATTTTTATAGAAAATTTTGTCCAATTTTATTTCTATAGAAAATTTTGTCAACATTTTATTTCCTTAAAAAATTTTGTTAAAATTTTATTTCTATAGAAATAAAAAATTTTCAAATTTTTATTTCTATTGAAAATTTTGTCAAAATTTTATTTCCAAAGAAAATTTTGTTAAAATGTTACTTCTACAGAATTAAAAGTTTGTAAATTTTTTTTCTGTAGAAAATTTCCATTAGAAAATTTCCATAGAAAATTTTATCAAAATTTTACTTCTATAGAGAAATTTTTTCAAAGTGTATTTCTATAGAAAATTTTGTCAAAGTTTATTTCTATAGAAAATTTTGTTAAAATTTTATTTCTATAGAAAATTTTGTCAAAATTTTATTTCTATAGAAAATTTTACCAAAACCTTATTTCTATTGAAAATTTTGTCAACATTTTATTTCTATTGAAAATTTTGTTAAAATTTTATTTCTATGGAAAATTTTGTCAAAATTTTATTTCTATAGCAAATTGTATCAAAATTTTATTTCTATAGCAAATTTTGTCAAAATTTTATTTCTGTTGAAAATTTGGCAAAATTTTATTTCTATAGAAAGTTTTGTAAAAATTTTATTTCTATAGAAAATTTTGTTAGCATTTGATTTCTATAGAGAATTTTGTCAAAATTCATTTAACAGGCTCTGCATGTCAGCTACCTTGTATACAAATTTATTTTAGTTTTCACAGCTCATAAATCTCATACGGAGACCAGCAGTCTGGTTGTAAGAAAATGTGAATGTTTTGCTGTTCCCTAAGTCTGGATGAGATGAGGCCTTAAATGGTCGACAATTAAATGGACCAATTCATCAAACAATAATCATATTTAAATTAATTAAGCTTAACAATGCACAAAATTATGCAGCATTCATCTTCTAAGATGAATCAACGACTAAAGCTCATAATCAAGACAATGATGATGATTAGACTTCAACATTTTTTTTTGTATTTTTTGTGGTCAAGGATCATTAAGGCGGTAAAGTTGAATTTCAAAAGCTTGCTAATGGGTCTTTGGGTTTTTTGTTTTTTTTTTTTTAATCTGCATTTATGAATGAATTCAGGGCTAGGGAGTAGACACACACACACATTATCAAATTTTTATGAATAAAAATTTTTGTCAAAAATCTCAAATATTCAATGCTTCCGTTCCCTAAATTAGATAGCGAGTATGAGTATATGTGAAATTTTTGCATGCATGTTTTCCACAGTTAAGGAATTTTAACGAATGCTACTGGAGTTTCTGACAAATTCCATTCTCATTTAGCAAGAGGCTAGGAAATACAAATCTAACCACAAAATAACCACTTAATTGGTTTTCCATAGAAATCCTCTACAGTCGGTCTGTCTGTCTGTCTGTCCAACTAAAAACATCGATCCATTGATCTATCTTGAATGGATTTCATATGAGATTTGTATGTGTTCACACACTTGGACGAAAATGTTGAATTCGTGTCCAGGAGACACCATGTTACGTTGTCCCAAACGCCAAGCCACACAAGTATTGGAAGAAGATATGCCAAGATCTGTTATTTGATTAAAATCAAATTTATTGCCCGCCAACGATAGCCATCCATCCCATGGTTTGCCATAGAAGGGGCCTACGATTTTAAGGTAGAATCACCACCATCAGCATCATCATCAACACCATTCCTACTTCTACTGCTACAGCAGCTATGATCAGTGTTTTGCTTATTTTTGCCTTATTCCCATGGCCTTAAAACCAAAATCATCATTAGGATAATCATGGACCAAATACTATTGCCTTTATTTTGTTGTTATTTTTTTTTTTGGGTTCCCGAGAAATATAGAACAAAATGTATGCTGGCTAGACTAGCAGATTTCGTTTTTTTTTTCTCAGACGGAGGTATTGAAATGATAATTTCCATGCTATCCCAGACAGCCAATCCTTATAGCCACGGCTTAGTCTAAATCTTTGTGCTCACCACCTCACCAAAAAATCCTTTAAGAAATTTCAAAATTCTGTTTAAAAACAAAGACCTCTAAGTCACGCGAGATATTTTATAATAAGAGCTTCTGTATTCTGTCCGTATCAAGGCCTACCATTTCCCAGTCTTGCTAGTATGTCTTGCCCCACATTGCATGTCATTTCCATGCAGTGCTTTTTGATTTGTTTTAAATATCAATTCCTTCAATTTCATGTTATTCATATGGGTTTTTTTTTTCTGGCGGTATGAAAATGGGCCCCAAGAAAATGAGGCCCCAAAAAGCAAATGAAACAGGGCCCCAAAATAGGTTAAAGTGGCAGCCCGATTAAGATTCAGGCTCACTTAGACTATTCAGTCCATTGTGATAGCCCCAAAATAAGGGTGACGCCTTCTAATGAATATGAGCCCCAACAAAATGTCACTGAAGCGGATCTATGAAAATGGGACCCAGGAAAATTAGCCCCAAAATGCAAATAAAACTGGGCCCCAGGAAAGGGATGACTCTTCATGAATGAGTCCCAAAAAAATAAAACTGAAGCATGAAAATAGACTCAAAGAGAAATTGGTTGTAAAAAATGAGTCCTAGCAAAATGAGCCCCAAAACCCGAATGCAACAGGACCTCAAAACTGGAGCGACGCTTCATAATGAAAATGACCCTCATGAATAGAGCCTCAACAAACAAAATGTAAATGAAGCATGAAAATTGACTCGAAAGCAAAATTAGCAGAATGAATGTGGGCCTCAGGAAAATGAACCCTTAAAACCCAAATAAAACAGGACCTCAAAACTGGGGCGACGCTTCATAATAAATTTGAGCTCCTACAAAAACTGCAACTGAAAGGCTCCGAGAAATAAGCACCCAAAGAAATAAGGCCCAAAAATGTAAGTGAAATAATAATAATTTTGTTTCGTAATGAATTTTGAGTGTACAATAGAAACCCACCATATCTCCCGGAGCCTAGCTGAAGCGGCACTATGAAAATGGGCTGCAGGAAAATTAGCCCCAAAACCCAAAGTAATAGGGCCATATAAGTGAATATGAAAGCCAACAAACTGTAACTGAAAGACTCCAGGAAATAAGCCCCCAAAATGTAAATGAAATTTCTCGGAGCCTAACTGAAGCTGCGCTATGAAAATGGGACTCAGGAAAATTAGCCCCAAAACCCAAATGAAATATGGCCATAAAAGTGAATATTAAAGCGAACAAAGTATAAATGAAAGGATCCGGGAAATAAGCCCCCAAAGAAATAAGGCCCCAAAAAGTAAATGAAATAATGCCCCAAATGTGGGAGTTTTATTTCGTAATGAAATAAAGCCTAATTCTGAGTGTGCAATAAAACCCATCATATTTCCCGGAGCCTAGCTGAAGCTGCGCTATGAAAATGGGCCCCAGGAAAATTAGCCCCAAAACCCAAATGAAATTGGGCCATAAAAGTGAATATGAAAGCCAACAAACTGTAAATGAAAGGCTCCGGGAAATAGGCGCCCAAAGAAATAAGGTCCCAAAATCAAAAGGAAACTAGCCCAATTTAATAGGGCCATAAAAAAGAATATGAAAGCCAACAAACTGTAACTGAAAGGCTCCGGGAAATAAGCCCTCAAGAAATAAGGCCACAAAATAAAAATGAAATATTGCCCCAAATTTTGGATTTTTGTTTCGTAACGAAATAAAGCCTAATTTTGAGTGTGCAATAAAACCCCAGCTTATTTCCCGGAGCCTAACTGAAGCTGCGCTATGAAAATGGGACCCAGGAAAATTACACCACAAGCCAAATCACACAGACCCCAAAATGAATTCGGCGGGCCTCAGGAAAACGAGTCCAAAACCCAAATGAAACAGGACCTCAAAAGTGGGGCGAGGCTTCATATTGAATATGAGCCCAAACAAACTGTAACTGAAGCGGTGCTATGAAAATGGGCCCCAGGAAAATGAGACCCCAAACCGCAAATGAAACAGGGTCCCAAAACAAGGACCGATGACACTTCCTAATAAATATGAGCCCCTCAAAAATAAAACTGAAGCATGAAAATGGACCCCAAGGCGAAATTGGCGGTATGGAAATGGGTATTAGGAAAATGAGCCCCAAAACCCAATTGAAACAGGACCCCAAAAATGGGGCAAGGCCTTATAATGAATATGAGACCAATGAAAATCGACCACAAAGCGAAATTGACGTTATGAAAATGGGTCCCGTGAAAATAAGCTCCAGAAACCAAATGAAAGAGGGTAACAAATGTGGGACGAGTATTCGTAATGAGTATGGCTGAATGGGCGCCTTGAAAATGGGCCCCATAATGAATGTCAGTCCTATGAAAATGAGCTCCATAAAAATGTAACAGAAGCTTGAAAATCGACCACAAAGCGTAAAAATGCGTGAAAATGGGCTCACGAAAATAAGCCCCAAACACCATATGAAAATAGGTCACAAATTTGGGGGGACTATTCGTAATGAATATGGTTGAGTGGGCGCTATGAAAATGGACCCCAGGAAAATTAGTCCCAAAACCCAAAAAAGGGGCGACGCTTCATAGTGAATATGTAAATGAAGCCTAAAAATCGACGCCAAAGCGTAATTGGGGTTATGAAAATGGGCCCCACGAAAATGAGCCCCAAAACCCAAATGAAACAGGCTCACAAATGAGCGGCAACGCTTCATAATGAATATGAGACCCAACAAAATGTAACTGAAACGACGCTATGAAAATGGGTCCCAGGAAAATGAGCCCCAAAAAACATTTGGGTCTTTTTTTACAAATTTTACAAATGAAACAGGACCCCAAAGGTAGGGCGAGGCTTCATAATAAATTAGGACCAATGAAAATGAGCCGCCACAAAATGTAAATGAAGCATGAAAATGGACCCCAAAGCGAAATTGGCAGTATGAAAATGGGCCTCACGAAGGTGAGCCCCATAAACCAAATGAAACAGGTTCACTAATGTGGGGCGACCCTTCATAATGAATATGAGACCCATGAAAATCGACCACAAAACGAAATTGACGTTATAAAAATGGGCCCCGTGAAAATAAGCCCCAGAAACCAAATGAAAGAGGGTAACAAATGTGAGGCGAGTATTCGTAATGGATATGGCTGAATGGGTGCCTTGAAAATGGGCCCCATAATGAATATGAGTCCTATGAAAATGAGTCCCAAGAAAATATAACTGAAGCATGAAAATCGACCCCAACATAAAATTAGGGCTCATTTATGGTTTTGTTTTAAAAAGCCGTGTGAAAATGAACCCTAACCGATGGAAATATGTGCTACTCTGTATGAATTTCTTGGGAATCGCGCTAGCCTACTTTGGAGAAAGTTTTAAACGCCGCCTAAGGACCAAAATGAAACAGGGTCACAAATTTAGGTCGTCGCTTCATGATCAATATGAGCCCCATAAAAATTAATCCCAAGAAAATATAACTGAAGCCTGAAAATTGACCCCAGAAGCCTGAAAGTTGACCCCAAAGTGAAATTGGCGGTGTGAAAATGGGCCCACGAAAATTAGCCGAAAAAAAATGTGGGGCGACGCTTCATTATGAATATGAGCCCCATTAAAGTGAGTCCCAGGAAAATGTAACTGAAGCATGAAAATCGACCCCAAACTAAAGTAAGGGCTCACTTACTTTGGCAAAATAAAATTAGGATGTCAAATCCCAGAATGCGAAAATTGGCCCACTTAAAAACGAAACACAATCCCAAAAAGGAAAATGGGGTTTATTTTCATAATGCAAAAGGGGCTCCAAAAACAAAATGAAGGTACGCTACAAAAAACATAAAAATTTGGTGTTTTTGGTTTCCATAAAAATGTTTAGTGTTCTACTTCATTTAGGTTTTGGGCTAGTTTTCATGGGGCCATACCACGGTTGCCGAAGTTGGTAGAATTCTACAAAAATTGGTTGATTTTTTACTGGTAAATTTGCAAGATCTTCCTCCCTAACTAAGAGGTACTCCATAAATTTTCTTTAAAATTAAAATTTTGACAAATTTTTCTATAGAAATAAAACTTTGACAAAATTTTCTTTAGAAATAAAAATGTTGACAAAATTTTTTATAGAAATAAAATTTTGACAAAATTTTCTATAGAAATAAAATTTTGACAAAATTTTCTATAGAAATAAAAATTTTGACAAAATTTTCTATACAAAATAAAATGTTGACAAAATTTTCTATAGAAATAAAACTTTGACAAAATTTTCTATAGAAATAAAAATGTTTACAAAATTTTCTATAGAAATAAAATTTTGACAAAATTTTCTATAAAAATAAAAATTTTAACAAAATTTTCTTTAGAAATATAAATTTTGACAAAATTTCTTATAGAAATAAAACTTTGACAAAATTGTCTTGAGAAATAAAAATGTTGACAAAATTTTTTTTGAAAAATTTTTCTATAGAAATAAACATTTTGACAAAATTTTCCATAGAAATAAAATTTTTGAAAAAATTTTCTATAGAAATAAAAAGTTTGACAAATTTTTCTATATAAATAAAATTTTGCCAAAATTTTCTGTAGAAATAACATTTTGACAAAATTTTCTACAGAAATAAAATGTTGACAAAATTTTCTAAAGAAATACAATTTTGAAAAAATTTTCTATACAAAATGAAATTTTGAAAAAAAATTTCTGTACAAATTAAAATGTTGACAAAATTTTCTATAGATATAAAATTTTGCAAAATAAATTGTTTTTGTATTTTTTTTGGTTAAATTTTCTCCAAATGTTGGTTGGTTATTTATGGCTCGAGTGGCAACCGTGGCCCATACTTATAACGCCAGCGAAATTTAGGTTCATTTTCATTTGAATTATTGGGGTTTATTTTCATAATTCTTTTTCGTTCCCATCTAATTTTTGGAGAGTCATATTTCATTGTGGTTTTGGGGCTGATTTTCATGGGGCCCATATTAATAGCACCTGGAGTTTTTTCTACATTTTTCTCTACACCCACCCATTCAGTTCATGCCGTCGAACAGGTTCAAAATGATAGGTTTACCATCATTCGTGCATTAATGCTGGGATATTGTGGCACACCTTCTAATCATTTGGATCACTTAAACTACCGGTATTACCCGGGCAGCTGGTGATTAGAAATCAGACATAATCTGCAATAATTTTTTCTTATGAATTCCAATTATGATTGCGATCAGTTTATTAAAGTAAAATAAAATGAGGACATGGCAAAAAAAGATTTTTTATGAATAATAAATATTTGGGGAAAACACGATTTTTTGCAAGTATTTCTGTAACCTAAAGGACTAAAAAATAAAAAAATAAATATTTTTTTTTTTGGAAAAGTTTGCCACTTTTTACCTTTTAAAGCGAATGACAATTTTCTGCAAATTTTTGGATAATCTCAGCGCCAACGTTGATTGGAATAACCGTTGCATGATATTATAGTGGTTCTTCGATTATCAAGGGTTTGAAAGAAAAAATCGTTATCATTACGTAACCTTTTATATTCTATGATTCCTACCAACGGTTGCCACTCGTGCCAAAAAGAATCTACTAAAATTTAAAAGAAATTTTATCAAAACTATACCAAATTTAAAAAAATTATTTTGCGGTGTTTGATCAAGATTTTCCCTTTTACTTTTATTTCTATAGAAAATGTTGTCAAAATGTTATTGCTCTAGAAATTTTGTTAAAATTCTATTTCTATAGAAAATTTTGTCAAAATTTTGTCAAAATTTTATTTCTATAGAAAATTTTGTCAAACTTTTATTTCTATAGAAAATTTTGTCAAAATTTTATTTCTATAGAAAATTTTGCGAAAATTGTATTTCTATAGAAAATTTTGCGAAAATTTTATTTATATAGAAAATTTTGGCCAAATTTTATTTCTGTAGCCAATTTTGTGAAAATTTTATTTCTATTGAAAATTTTGCTAAAACTTTACTTCTATAGAAAATGTTGTTTAAATTTTATTTCTATAGAAAATTAGATTTCTATAGGAAATTTTGTCAAAACTTTATGTCTGCAGAAAATTTTGTAAAAATTTTATTTCTATAGAAAATTTTGTCAAAAGTTTATTTCTATAGAAAATTTTGTCAAAATTTTATTTCTATAGACAATTTTATCAAAATTTTATTTCACTCGAAAATTTTGTCAAAATTTTCTTGCTCTAGACTTTTTTTCAAAATTTGTTTACTCTAGAAAATGTTGTCAAAATTTTATTTCTGTAGAAAATTTTGTCTAAATTTTATTTCTATAGAAAATTTTGTCAAAATTTTATATCAGATTATTTTTATAGGAATTTTTGGCAAAATTTTATTTCAAAAGAACATTTTGTCAAAATTATATTTCTATAGGAAATTTTGTCAAAACTTTATATCTATAGAAAATTTTGTCAAAGTTTTATTTCTATGGAAGATTTTGTCAAAATTTTATTTCCATTGAAAATTTTGCCAAAACTTTATTTCTAGAGAAAATGTTGTTTAAATTTTATTTCTATAGAATATTTTGTCAAAATTATATTTCTATAGGAAAATTTTGTCAAAACTTTATGTCTACTGAAAATTTTGTCAAAATTTTATTTCTATAGAAAATTTTGTCAAAATTATATTTCTATAGGAAATTTTGTCAAAATTTTATTTCTTTAGAAAATTTTGTTAAAATTTTATTTCTATGGAAGATTTTGTCAAAACTTTATTTCTACAGAAAATTTTGTCCAAATTTTATCTCTGTAGCAAATTTTGTAAAAATTTTATTTTTTTCTTTTGGAAAATTTTGTCAAAAGTATATTTCTATAGAAGATTGTGTCAACAATTTTATTTCTACAAAAATTTTGTCAAAATTTTATTTTTATAGAAAATTTTGTCAAAATTTTATTTCAATGGAAAATTTTGTCAAAATTTTATTTCTCTAGAAAATTTTGTCAAAATTTTATTACTCTAGGAAGTTTTATCAAAATTGTATTTCTATAGAAAATGTTCCCAAAATTTTATTTCAGTACAAAAATTATAGAAATACCATTTGTTCTCTAAGATAATTTTAATTTTTCCATAGAAAATTTTGTCAAAATTTTATTTCTATAGACAAATTTGTGAAAATATTATTTCTATAGAAAATTTTGTGAAAATTTTATTTTTGGTCAAAAGTTTGTCAAAATCTTATTTCTGTAGAAACTTTTGGCAAAATTATATTTCTATAGGAAATTTTGTCAAAACTTTATATCTATAGAAAATTTTGTCAAAATTTTATTTCTATGGAAGATTTTTTCAAAATTTTATTTCTATTGAAAGTGCCAAAACTTCATTTCTATAGAAAATGTTGTTTAAATTTTATTTCTATAGAAAATTTTGTTAAAATTATATTTCTATAGGAAAATTTGTCAAAACTTTATGTCTACAGAAAATTTTGTCAAAATTTTATTTTTATAGAAAATTTTGTCAAAAGTTTATTTCTATAGACAATTTTGTCAAAATTTTATTTCTATAAAAAATGTTGTCAAAATTTTATTTCTGTAGAAAATTTTATTGCTCTAGAAATTTTTTTCAAAATTTGTTTACTCTAGAAAATGTTATCATAATTTTATTTCTGTAGAAAATTTTGTCAAAATTTTATTTCTTTAGAAAATTTTGTCAAAATTTTATTTCAATAGAAAATTTTGTCAAAATTTTATTTCTGTAGAAAATTTTGTCAAATTTTTATTTCTATCGAAAATTTTTTCAAAATTTTATTTCTATAGTATATTTTGTCAAAATTTTATTTCTCTAGAAAATTTTGTCAATATTTTATTTCAATAGAAAATTTTGTTAAAATTTTATTTCTATAGAAAATGTTGTCAAAATTTTATATTTATAGAAAATGTTGTCAAAATTTTATTTCTATAGAAAATATTGTCCAAATTTTATTTCTTTAGAAAATTTCGTCAAAATTTTATTGCAGATTATTTCTATAGGAATTTATGTCAAAATTATATTTCTATAGAAATTTTTGTCAAAATTTTATATCTATAGAAAATTTTGTCAAAATTTTATTTCTATAGAAAATTTTGTCAAAATTTTATTTCTATAGAAAATTTTGTTAAAATTTTATTTCTATAGAAAATTTTGTCAAAATTTTATTTCTATAGAAAATTTTGTCAAAATTTTATTTCTATAGAAAATTTTGTCAAAATTTTATTTCTATAGAAAATTTTGTCACAATTTTATTTCTATAGAAAATTTTGTCAAAATTTTATTTCTATAGAAAATTTTGTCAAAATTTTATTTCTATAGAAAATTTTGTCAAAATTTTATTTCTTTAGAAAATTTTGTCAAAATTTTATTTCAATAGGAAATTTTGTCAAAATTTTATTTCGGTAGAAAATTTTGTCAAATTTTTATTTCTATCGAAAATTTTTTCAAAATTTTATTTCTATAGTATATTTTGTCAAAATTTTATTTCTCTAGAAAATTTTGTCAAAATTTTATTTCTATAGAAAATTTTGTCAAAATTTTATTTCTACAGAAAATTTTGTCAAAATTTTATTTCTATAGAAAATTTTGCAAAAATTTTATTTCTATAGAAAATTTTGTCCATTTTTTCTTTCTATAGAAAATTTGGGTCGTGGGTTCGATTCCTGCTACGACCGAACACCAAAAAGTTTTTCAGCGGTGAATTATCCCACCTCAGTAATGCTGGTGACATTTCTGAGGGTTTCAAAGCTTCTCTAAGTGATTTCACTGGAATGTGGAACGCCGTTCGGACTCGGTTATAAAAAGGAGGTCCCTTGTCATTGAGCTTAAAATGGAATCGGGCAGCACTCAGTGATAAGAGAGAAGTTCACCACTGTGGTATCACAATGGACTGAATAGTCTAAGTGAGCCTGATACATCGGGCTGCCATATAACCTAACCTAACCTTCTATAGAAAATTTTGTCAAAATTTTATTTCTCTAGAAAATTTTGTCAAAATTTTATTTCTTTAGAAAATTTTTTCAAAATTTTATTTCTATAAAAAATTTTTTCAAACTTTTATTTCTGTAGGAAATTTTGTCAAAATTTTATTTCTAAAGAAAATTTGTGTTCAGCGAGTCCTTACCCTTTAATTTCAATGATTCCCAGAGATAATTTCAATTGTTACAATGTTTTCTCCTTGTCGTTTAGGATCTCCAATTTCTCAATCACTCAAGATAAAATTGCCACCAAAAAATGCTATTGTTTCCCAAAAAGATTACCAAGAATTGCGTCCTTCCTTCCCAAAGACACCCTTCTTTCTAACATCAACCTCAATTACATTCCCATAATCATTAGTTCGAGTTAAATGACTTCCTTTGGGTGCCACTCACCAAAAAAAAAAAAAAAAAAAAAAGATTTCTATGTCATCTCAAACCAATAGAAATAAAATGGAATTTTCGCTACTAACAAATTAATAAACGAAACCAAGAACAATGCAACACTTTCAAAAGGGGGTAAAGGGACGAAGAAACGAAATTCTAGTCCTTTGACTCTTATTGCATAGAGAGAGAGAGAGTATTTTATTACCAAAAGGTATCAAATGGCACGAACCGGACAGACTCGATTTAAGCATCATGCCACGCTCTCATACGCCCATCGCCCAACAAAATTCGCACAACCCTCACTCAGATGATGACACAATGGTCGTGTGCTTTGAAGCTCTTCGACAAGGTGACTGGGCTATGCTCGAGGAGTATAACCTTCACCTCTCTGTCCGAGGATGTGTTACATTGCTCACACCCCGTTTGGTGTGCGTGGTTCGTTCGAAGTTAGCACTCCTTAGTTGGGTGAAGCCTAAAGGAGTTTTTAGGCAAACCAGAAACAGAAATTTGCCAAATGCAAAGAACTCCAGGGTATTACACGACCACACGCTGTGCTTTTGAGTGATAGGAAAAAAGCAAAAAAAAAAAAACAGGACGAAAATCAAACAGGGGAATCATGTCAGCTTTTGAGGATTCACGTGTCCTGGTGGTTAGGTGGAATGTTTCCTCTCACTTTGTCTCATCATCTCAACCTGGATGGGAGTGCAAAGGGAAAAAAGTCAAAATCTATGAAAATTGAATATGTCGTAGGGGAGGGGGCGTATGCAAGAGTCGCACCACAACGTTAGGTACATAATGGAAATGGACACGTGTATGGTTTACTATATATCATGTCGAGGTGGGATATATTTTTTAGCCTCTAATAGCTTTGGGAAATAATGGGACATTGAACTTCCTAGGTAGTCTGTTTTTTCTATTTTTTTGTTCAGGTAAGGCATTCCCATTCTTATTTAACTATGATCTTCTTACGAAGAGAACAGCACGAATTTGAAGCCAATATGACCTGTGCCACATTTCCAAAAAAGAGTGATGGAAGAACATCATCATTTGCCCCCTGAACAAAAGCTCAGCAAGAGTTTTATTTCACCACGCTGATGAGGATAACGTCACCGAGGATAATGATTTTAGCCCCAGTACCACCATAGTCATAGCCATCATCGTTGTCGTCATCGTCAGATAATGATGTTGTTTTTTTCGATTGCACACCAAAAAAATCACTGCACGTGCTTAAAGCAAAGATTTTTACAACGCCAACGACAACAAGGTACACGTGCAACGTGTGGCTGCAACAGCTACACGCTGATCCAGTTCGTATTTATCCAACTTACAGGAGACCACCATTCCATTCCAATTTTCTTGTAATCGTGGCAAATAGCACGTTGTGGACGACGACGTTACCTCTTCATGACTTTACAGCAAATGCAAAGGAACACCAACTTAGCCAACTTTAAGTACATCATGATTTATACCTTTTGATGATATTTGTGGTGGCCAGTATATAACAGAGGGCACGAATTTAATTCCTATAACAGGAATTTACAAAGTTAAATTTAATTTAATTTGCCAAAATTTCATCTCCATAGGAAATTTGGTCAACATTTCATTTCTATAGAAAATTTTTTCAAATTTTCATTTCTATAGAAAATTTTATCCAAATTTAATATTTTTTTGAAATTTTTTCAAAATTTTATTTCTATAGAAAATTTTATCAAAATTTAATATCTTTAGACAATTTTGTCAAAATTTTATTTCTATAGAAAATTTTGTCAAAATTTCATTGCTATAAAAAATTTTGACAAAATTTTGTAGAGATATTAAATTTTTAAAAAATGTCCTAAAGAAATAAAATTTGAGACCAATTCTTAAAAATAAGACATTTTGATAAAATTTCATAGGAAAATGATTTAAAAAAAATCTAAGGCAATTTCCTATAGACGAAATTTCCTGCAGAAATAAAATTTAGACAAAATTTTCTATAGAAACGAAGTTTTGACAAAATTTCATAAAGAAATTAAATTTTTAAAAAATTTCCTATAGAAATGAAATTTCGACAAAATTTCCTACAGAAATGAAGTTTTGAAAAATAAAATATAGAAATAAAATTATGACAAAATTTCCTATAGAAACGAAATTTTTGACAAAATTTCCTATAGAAATAAAATTTAGACAAAATTTTCTATAAAAATGAAATTTTGCCAAAATTTCCTAAAGAAATGAAGTTTTGAAAAAAATTCATATAGAAATAAAATAATGACGAAATTTCCTAGAGAAATGAAATTTTGAAAAAATTTCCTAAAGAAATTAAGTTTTGAAAAATTTCCTATAGAAATAAAATTATGACGAAATTTCCTAGAGAAATGAAATTTTGACAAAATTTCCTAAAGAAATGAAGTTTTGAAAAATTTCCTATAGCAATAAAATTATGACGAATTTTCCTAGAGAAATGAAATTTTGACAAAATTTCCTAAAGAAATGAAATTTTGCCAAAATTTCCTTAAAAAATTAAATTTTGATAAAAAAAATTCTATAGAACTGAAATTTTGACAAACCTTGACGAAATGATAAAATTTCCTATAGAAACGAAATCTTGACAAAATGTTCTATAGAAATGAAGTTCTGAAAAATTTCCTATAGATATAAAATTATGACGAAATTTCCTAGATAATTGAAATTTTGACAAAATTTCCTTAAGAAATTAAATATTGAAAAAAATCCTATAGAAATGAAATTTTGACAAAATTTTCTACAATAAAGAAATTTTGACAAAAATTTCTATAAAAATTAAATTTTGACAAAATTTTCTATAAAATTGAAATTTTGACAAAATTTCCTACAGAAATTAAATTTTGACAGAATTGTAGTTTTGAAAAATATTCTTATAGAAATAAAATTTTGACAAAATATTCTATAGAAATGAAATTTTGACAAAATTTTCTACTACAAAGAAATTTTGCAAAAATGTTCTATAGAAATTAAATTAAAAAAAAAAAATTCCTATAAAAATTAAGTTTTGGCAAAACTTACTACGGAATTGAAAGTTTACAAAATTTCCTATAGAAACGAAATTTTGACAAAATTTCCTATATAAATGAAGTTTTGAAAAATTTCCTATAGAAATAAAATTATAACGAAATTTCCTAGAGAAATGAAATTTTGACAAAATTTCCTAAAGAAATGAAATTTTGACAAAAATTTCCTATACAAATGAAATTTTGACAAAATGAAATTTTGACAAAATTTCCTACTGAAATGAAATTTTGACAGAATTGAAGTTTTGAAAACTATTCCTATAGAAATGAAATTTTGACAAAATTTTCTATATAAATGAAATTTTGACAAAATGTTATACAACAAAGAAATTTTGCAAACATTTTCTATAGAAATTAAATTTTGAAAAACTATTTCCTATAAAAATTAAGTTTTGGCAAAACTTATTACGGAATTGAAAGTTTAAAAAATTTTCTATAAAAATGAAATTTTGCCGAAATTTCCTACTTCAATGAAATTTTGGCATAATTTGTAAAGCAATGAAATTTTGACGAAATTTCATATAGAAATTAAATTTTGACAAATATTTTCCTAATTAAATTAATTTTTTAACATAATTTTATATAGTAATGGAATTCTGACAAAATATCATATGGAAATGAAATTTTGACAAAATTTCCTATGGAAATGAAAATTTGAGAAAATTTCATATTGAAATGAAAAAATTTCCTATAGAATTGAAATTTTGATAAAATTTTCTATAGAAATGAAATTTTGATAAAATGTCTGAAATAAAAAAATCCCTATAGAATTGGAATTTTATCAAAACTCTATTTCTATAAGAAATTTTGCAAAATTTCGTTTCTACGGAAATTTTTTCAAAGTTTCATTTCTATAGGAAATATTGACAAAATTTCATTTCGGTAGGAAATTTTGGCAAAATTTCATTTCTATAGGAAATTTTGTCAAAATATCATTTCTATAGGAAATTTTGTAAAAAATTAATTTCTATAGGAAATTTTATCAAAATTTAATTTCTATAGGAAATTTTGTCAAAATTTCATTTTTATAGGAAATTTTGTCAAAATTTCATTTCTATAGGAAGTTTTGTCAAAATTTCATGTCTATAGGAAGTTTTGTCAAAATTTCATGTCTATAATAACATACTTGTCAACATTTCATTTCTATAGGAAATTTTGTCAAGATTTCATTTCTATAGGAAAATATTTGTCAAAATTTCATTTCTATAGGAAATTTTGTCAATATATTATTTCTAAATTTTATTTCTTAGAAAAATTTTATTGCTATAGAAAATCTTGTCAAAATTGTATTTCTATAGAAAATTTTGTCAAAACTTTATTTCTCTTTATATAGGAAACTTTGTCAAAATTTAATTTCTATAGAAAATTTTGTCAAAATTTTATTTTTATAGAAAATTATGTCAAAATTTTATTTCTCTAGGAAACTTTGTCAAAATTTCATTTCTATAGTAAATTTTCAATACTTTATATCTATAGAAAAAAATTTTGTTTCTATAGAAAATCTTGACAAAATTTTATTTCTATAGAAAATGTTGTCAAAATTTCAGTTCAATAGGAAATTTTGTAAAAATTTCATTTCTATAGGAAATTTTGTCAACATTTCATTTCTATAGGAAATTTTGTCAAAATTTTATTTCTGTAGGAAATTTTGTCAAAAATTCATTTCTATAGGAAATTTTTTCAAAATTTCATTTCTATAGAAAATTTTGACAAAATTTTATTTCTATAGAAAATGTTGTCAAAATTTCAGTTCAATAGGAAATTTTGTCAAAATTTCATTTCTATAGGAAATTTTGTAAACATTTCATTTCTATAGGAAATTTTGTCAATATACTATTTCTAAATTTTTTTTCTTAGAAAATTTTTATTGTTATAGAAAATCTTGTCAAAATTGTATTTCTATAGAAAATTTTGTCAAAACTTTATTTCCTATAGGAAATTTTGTCCAAATTGTATATCAAAAGAAAATTTTGTCAAAATTTTATTTTTATAGAAAATTATGTCAAAATTTTATTTCTCTAGGAAACTTTGTCAAAATTTCTATAGAAAATTTTCAATACTTTATATCTATAGAAAAAAATTTTGTTTCTATAAACATTTTTGACAAAATTTTATTTCTATAGAAAATTTTGTCAAAATTTCATTCTATAAGAAATTGTATCAAAATTTCATTTCAATAGCAAGTTTTGTAAAAATTTCATTTCTTTAGAAAATGTTGTCAAAATTTCAGTTCAATAGGAAATTTTGTCAAAATTTCATTTTTTATAGAAAATTGTTTGAAATTTTCATTTCTATAGAAACTCTTGTCAAAATTGTATTTCTATAGAAAATTGTATCAAAACTTTATTTCTCTATAGGAAACTTTGTCAAAATTTCATTTGTATAGAATATTTTTTCAAGATTTCATTTCTATAGGAAATTTTGTCCAAAATGTATTTCAATAGAAAATTATGTCAAAATTTTATTTCTATACAAAATATGTCACAATTTTATTTCTTTAGGAAGCTTTGTCAAAATTTCATTTCTATAGTAAATTTTCAATATTTTATATCTATAGAAAAAATTTTGTTTCTATAGAAAATTTTGACAAAATTTTATTTTTATTCAAAATTTTATATCTTTAGAAAATTTTGTCAAAATTACATTTCTACAAGAAATTGTATCAAAATTTCATTTCTATAGCAAATTTTGTAAAAATTTCATTTCTTTAGAAAATGTTTTCAAAATTTCAGTTCAATAGGACATTCTGTCAAAATTTCATTTTTTATATAAAATTTTTTCTAAATTTCATTTCATTAAAAAATTTTGTCAAAATTTCATTTCTATAAGAAATTGTATCAAAATTTCATTTCTATAGCAAATTTTGTAAAAATTTCATTTCTTTAGAAAATGTAGCCAAAATTTCCGTTCAATAGGAAATTCTGTCAAAATTTCATTTTTTATAGAAATTTTTTTTCAAAATTTCATTTCTATAGGAAATTTTGTCAAAATTTTCATTTCTATAGAAAATTTTGTCAAAATTTTATTTCCCTAGAAAATTTTATTTCTATAGAAAATGTATCAAAATTTTATTTCTATCGAAAATTTTCTTAAAATTTTATTTCTATAGGAAATTTTGTCAAAATTTCCTCTCTATTGAAAATTTTGTGAAAAATGTAATATAGTTTAATTAATTTTAATTTTTTATTAATAAAATGTATTTATTTAAGATTTTTAACAAACCACTGTGCCTTATTTGTTGTGCTTGTGATTTACATTTAACGCCTGTTAATAGATTTGTAAACTAGAAAATCTAGAGAAAATTTTTGACATTAAGCTTAAATAATTTTTACGGTAGATGATGAGGATGATGATGATGACGATGTTCACGATTCTTTGCTGCTGTTGAAGCAGCTGTTGAGACGAGGACATACCACAAGCAAATACGCTTAAATTTCAGTACACATGAGCCCAGCACGGTTATACGGGGATAAGGACATGGCTGTTTATTACGCACGCACACACACACACAGTTATGGGAGTATCATCAAATGAAATTAAGACGTTAAGAGGCTTTTTTCCATACGAAACGCATGGCAAAGTTTGTGGTGACTGACTTCATGTGGAAAGGGCTACTGAGAAAAATCCTATTTCCCAAAATACAAAAAAGCGAACTGTGATTCTGTTATGGTCTTATGTGGCAGGCAATACCATCACCACCCCCTTTTCGTTTCTCCCACATTCTGCTTAATGCTAACCAAGGAAGTAATTTATGGGGTTGATGAGGGAATTTGCCATTAAACATCCATACCTAGCATATGTTGATGTCCTGGAATACTCCCTTTTGACTCTAAGGTCTGTGTTCCTCCGTTAAGCCTGTTAACCTGGTTAAGGATTCGTTTTTTTGTACTTTGAGCTTTAGAGTACAGTAGAAGCGGAAATCCATGACGGCAAGCACCTGAGATGCATTGCAAATGCATTTGTGATTGCAAGCAAACGAAAACGAACTCTTAAATAGGCTGCAGGCAGGCAGGCAGGAAGGCAGTTAGGTTGGTAGAGGTACTCATAGTCATGTTTAGCAGAGCATTTAACCGTGTTGCAAGGCTGCTGTAAAAAGCTTTCCTTGAGCATACTTCAGTGATGCAGGTGATGTCGATGATTTTGTTTGTGATAGCCTGTGTACTTTACATCGCTCTCTAATCATAAGAGCGAGGGGAAGGATGGGTAAAAATCTGTTATGGATACTTGAGAATTCAATTGTATCTTGATTTATTTTTTTGCTTTGCCTTCTGCTGTGTTATCGCTTTACTTCTTTAGGCTTGCTGGGCAAAAATCAAGCATCTCTTTTGTTGGTTTTTGTTTTTTTTTTTTTTGTGTGTCTACCGTGTTTGAAACAAAGCTTTGCGACATAACTAATCTCAATCTTTATTTATTATGTTTTCATAAAAGTCACATTCTTTGATAAAAAATTATTTTGTATTGAAATCGGCGTTGTCAACATTCTTAGATTACACTTCAAAAAATGTTTTGAAAAAATTTTCTAAAGAACTGAAATTTTGACAAAATTTTCTATAGAAATAAAATTTTGACAAATTTTTGTACAGAAATAAAATTTTCACAAAATTTTCTATAGAAATAAAATTTTGACAAAATTTCCTAGAGAAATTCAGGTTTGACAAAATTTTCTATAGAAATAAAATTTTGGCAAAATTTTACATAGAAATAACATTTTGACAAAATTTCCTAGAGAAATTCAGGTTTGACAAAATTTTCTATAGAAATAAAATGTTGATAAAACCTTCTATAGAACTGAAATTATGACAAAATTTTGTATAGAAATAAAATCTTGACAGAATTTTCTACAGAAATAAAACTTTGACAAAATTTTCTATAGAAATGAAATTTTGACACAATTATCTATAAAAATAAAACTTTGATACAATTTTCTATAGAAATAAAATTTTGACAAAATTTTTGTATAGAACAAAAATTTTGACAAAATTTTTGTATGGAACTAAAATTTTGACAAAATTTTCTAATGAAATAAAATTACGAAAAAATTTCTATAGAAATACAATTTTGACAAAATTTTCTATAAAAATTAAATTTTGGCAAAATTTTCCATAGAAATAAACTTTTCACAAAATTTTCTATAGAAATACAATTTTGATAAAACCTTCTATAGAAATAAAATTATGACAAAACTTTCTAATGAAATAAAATTTTGACAATATATTCAATAGAAATAAAATTTTGACAAAATTTTCTATAGAAACAAAATTTTGGCAAAATTTTCCATAGAAATAAAATTTTGACAAAATTTCCTAGAGAAATGCAGGTTTGACAAAATTTTCTATAGAAACAAAAATTTGATAGAACCTTCTATAGAATTGCAACTATGACAACATTTTGTATAGAAATAAAATTTTGACAATATTTTCTATAGAAATAAAATTTTGACAAAATTTTCTATAGAAAAAAAATTTTGACAAAACTTTCTATAGAAATAAAATTTTTACAAAATTTTCTATAGACATAAAATTTTGACAAAATTTTCTATAGAAATAGAATTTTGACAAAATTTTCTATAAAAATAAAACATTGATAAAATTTTCTATTGAAATAAAATTTTGATAAAACCTTCTATAGAAATAAAATTATGACAAAAATTTCTATAGAAATAACATTTTGTCAAAATTTTCTATAGAAATGAAATTTTGACAAAATTATCGGTAAAAATAAAACTTTAATAAACATTTTCTATACAAATAAAATTTTAACAAAAGTTTTGTATAGAACTAAAATTTTTAGAAATAATTTTAGAAATAAAATGTTGACAAAATTTTCCAAAGAAGTAAAATTTTGACTAAATTTTCTATAGAAATAATATGTTGACAAAAGATTGTATAGAAATAAAATGGTGACAAATTTTTATATAGGAGAAAAATTAGACAAATTTTTTGTATAGGATTATAATTTTGACAAAATTTTCTATAGAAATAAAATTTTGACAAAATTTTCTATAGAAATAAAATTTTGACAAAATTTTCTATAGAAATAAAATTTTGGCAAAGTTTCCATATAAATAAATATTTGACAAAATTTTCCATAGAAATAAAATTTTAAGAAAATTTTCTATAGGAATAAAATAATGACAAAATTTTCTGTAAAAGAAAAGTTTTGTATATTTTTTTTTATAAAAATAAAATTTTTACAGAAGGTTCCATAGAAATAAATATTTACAAAATTTTCTATAAAAATAAAATTTTGGCAAAATTTTCCATAGAAATAAAATTTTGACAAACTTTTCTATAGAAATAAAATTTTGATAAAATCTTCTATAGAAATAAAATTATGAGAAAACTTTCTATAGAAATAAAATTTTGACAAAATTTTCTTTACACTGAAATTTTGACAATATTTTCTATAGAAATAAAATTTTGACAAAATTTTCTATAGAAAAAAAATTTTGACAAAACTTTCTATAGAAATAAAATATTGACAAAATTTTCTATAGAAATAAAATTTTGACAAAATTTTCTATAGAAATAAAATTTTGACAAAATTTTCTATAAAAATAAAACATTGATAAAATTTTCTATAGAAATAAAATTTTGATAAAACCTTCTATAGAAATAAAATTATGACAAAAATTTCTATAGAAATAACATTTTGTCAAAATTTTCTATAGAAATGAAATTTTGACAAAATTATCGGTAAAAATAAAACTTTGATAAACATTTTCTATACAAATAAAATTTTAACAAAAGTTTTGTATAGAACTAAAAATTTTTAGAAATAATTTTAGAAATAAAATATTGACAAAATTTTCCAAAGAAGTAAAATTTTGACTAAATTTTCTATATAAATAATATGTTGACAAAAGATTGTATAGAAATAAATAAAGAAATAAAATGTTGACAAAATTTTCTATGGAAATAAAATTTTGGCAAAGTTTCCATACAAATAAATATTTTGACAAAATTTTCCATAGAAATAAATTGTCACAACATTTTCCATAGAAATAAAATTTGACAAAATTTTCTATAGAAATAAAATTTTGACAAATTTTTCTATAGAAATAAAGTGTTGTATAATTTATTTTTATAAAAATAAAATTTTGACAGAATGTTCCATAGAAATAAGTATTTACAGAATTTTCTATAGAAATAAAATTTTTGAAAAATTTGCTATAGAAATAAAATTTTGACAAAATTGTCTATAGAAATAAAATTTTGACAAAATTTTCTATAGAAATAAAATTTTGACAAAATTTTCTATAGAAATAAAATTTTGACAAAATTTTCTATAGAAATAAAATCTTGACAAAATTTTCTATAGAAATAAAATTTTGACAAAATTTTCTATAGAAATAAAATTTTGACAAAATTTTCTATAGAAATAAAATTTTGACAAAATTTTCTATAGAAATAAAATTTTGACAAAATTTTCTATAGAAATATGGTGTTGCATAATTTTTTTATAAAAATAAAATTTAGACAGAATGTTCCATAGAAATAAATATTTACAGAATTGTCTATAGAAATAAAATTTTTGACAAATTTTCTATAGAAATAAAATTTTTGACAAATTTTCTATAGAAATAAAATTTGTATCTAATTTTACAATTATTAACCGAGCTTTATGGACAAATTTAGATTAAGGAACTTGATTAATAGGGTCATTGAAAAGAAAACGCCAGATACAATTCTATACACGCCTAGACTGTACATGGGCGAATGAACCTTTCCAAAGCCTTTAGTATAGATCTGGCTGGGATAGATAACTCAATTTTGGGCCCTTTATGCTAAATCCTTATGGAGAAAACTTCACTTTATTCCCACTGTACATCATATTTTCTTATTTTTTTGTTTTTATTTTTATTTTTATTGCCTGTTTCGGTATCAGGCTAACATGAGAAATAAAATTTGTCAAAAAAACTTTCTACAC
Source organism: Haematobia irritans (assembly GCF_050003625.1). Classification (NCBI taxonomy): domain Eukaryota; kingdom Metazoa; phylum Arthropoda; class Insecta; order Diptera; family Muscidae; genus Haematobia; species Haematobia irritans. The sequence goes on along the minus strand of NC_134401.1, from coordinate 156,638,660 downwards.
TGAAAAAAATATTGTCGTGAGGTCAAAGATTTCATGTCTTTAATATACGAATGCAAATTTTTCTTAGCATAGAAGACGCATTTCTCTAATATAAAGTTTTGTTCCTTGTCCAAAAGTCGATAAACTTTTCAATGAAGTCGTATTGTCCTAATAATTAAGTGATTTCACTTAAAAATAGGTATCATAACATGAAAGAAAAAATGTTTGAGCTAAGGTCAACTTGACTTTAATAATTCAGAAAAATTCTTTAAATTTAATGAAATTGTCTTTGAATTTGTTGTCTTTTTGCATCTTGACTACAAAGCAAAAAATCGTTCAAATATAGGACAACAGCTTTATTTTATAGACACTTCAACGCTTTATTTTAAAGACATTTTTTACTTAAAACATAGCATAATTTCTACTGCACGGATGAAAAAGACTGTTTTTCATATGTTTGGCTATAAACATTATATGTTTGGAACACACATTTTTAAACACAATATTTTTGAGTGCAAGCATATAATGTTCATAAACTAGCATAACATGTTTGGGACATATATGTTAATATGTTAGAACATATTATGTTTGGGACATAAAATGTTTGTAAATATAATATGCTTGGATGCAAACATATATTAATTTAGAAATAGCCTATAAACATATATGTGTTTAGTAGCTTGGAGCGCTATTTAACAGGGAGCGATATTGAATTAAGTTGGTGGTTGTTGCTTGTTATTACAAAATTAACATTTTATTTTTCCTTGGGCAATTGATCAGCTACTTCTTTGATCCTTACAAACTGTGTGGTCCGCTGTTCGAATCCCCGTCCGGCAAAAGGTAAAATTAAAATAAAAAAATCATACAATTGAATAATTTCTTCTACAATGTTTGTATTACAGAAAAAGGTGCTAAGAACTAAAAAATCTCGTGGAAGTGAGAAAGATGTGGGGGAATATACAATTGGGCAGAAACAAAATTTTGAGCATTCAGGTCGAAAACCTATGTTGTCAGCACCTATATTACCTGTTTATTTTCATAATTCATTATGATTGTAAATATATAAATAAATAAATAAAATTGAGATTTTTTTTAAGCATATAATAATGTTGGGTGCAAAATGCTTCCAAACATATTATATGTTCATATAATAACATATTGTTGTTTTGGAAGACAACATTATTGAATTTGGATGCAAAAATACAAAATGTTTGGAACTTAGACTACCCAAACATATATTGTTTAGACCAATATGCTTTCAAACATATTATATATTGGAAGAGATCAAACATATAAATGTTTGGGCAATACCCAAAAATGTATATGCTTGAAGCAAAATATGTTTGGGAGTATATGTTACAGAAGCGATTTTTTGCGAGCGTGTGGAAGTCGAGTCTTAATTTGGAAATTAAAGTTGTCGTTAACTCGTTTTTAAAGGACTTTGATAGCATAACATGAAGAAAAAAAAGCTGAAAAACGAAAAATTAAAATTTGCTTCCTAGAAACAAATACACGCAATCCAAACTTAAAAAATAATTGTGTCTTAAAAGTATCCTTACTTGTATTCTCCGCTTCCTTGGCTCGGAATCAATACCAACATTTTTAAAGTAAAGACAAAATCTTTGGAACCGGGAATGCTTTTTTTATACCCTCCATCATAGGATGGGGGTATATTAACTTTGTCATTCCGTTTGTAACACATCGAAATATTGCTCTAAGACCCCATAAAGTATATAAAGGGTGATTCTTTTGAGGTTAGGATTTTCATGCATTAGTATTTGACAGATCACGTGGGATTTCAGACATGGTGTCAAAGAGAAAGATGCTCAGTATGCTTTGACATTTCATCATGAATAGACTTACTAACGAGCCACAACGTCGAATTTTCAGTGCATGGGCCCTATAAAAGTTGGCAGAAAATCCGCTTTTTTATCGACAAATTTTGTTCAGCGATGAGGCTCATTTCTGGTTGAATGGCTACGTAAATAAGCAAAATTGCCGCATTTGGAGTGAAGAGCAACCAGAAGCCGTTCAAGAACTGCCCATGCATCCCGAAAAATGCACTGTTTGGTGTGGTTTGTACGCTGGTGGAATCATTGGACCGTATTTTTTCAAAGATGCTGTTGGACGCAACGTTACGGTGAATGGCGATCGCTATCGTTCGATGCTAACAAACTTTTTGTTGCCAAAAATGGAAGAACTGAACTTGGTTGACATGTGGTTTCAACAAGATGGCGCTACATGCCACACAGCTCGCGATTCTATGGCCATTTTGAGGGAAAACTTCGGAGAACAATTCATCTCAAGAAATGGACCGGTAAGTTGGCCACCAAGATCATGCGATTTGACGCCTTTAGACTATTTTTTGTGGGGCTACGTCAAGTCTAAAGTCTACAGAAATAAGCCAGCAACTATTCCAGCTTTGGAAGACAACATTTCCGAAGAAATTCGGGCTATTCCGGCCGAAATGCTCGAAAAAGTTGCCCAAAATTGGACTTTCCGAATGGACCACCTAAGACGCAGCCGCGGTCAACATTTAAATGAAATTATCTTCAAAAAGTAAATGTCATGGATCAATCTAACGTTTCAAATAAAGAACCGATGAGATTTTGCAAATTTTATGCGTTTTTTTTTAAAAAAAGTTATCAAGCTCTTAACAAATCAACTTTTATTTACAGAATTGTCTATAGAAATAAAATTTTTGAGAAATTTTGTATAGAAATAAAATTTTTGACAAATATACTATAGAAATAACATTTTTGAGAAATTTTCTATAGAAATAAAATTTTTGACAAATTTGCTATAGAAATAAAATTTTTGACAAATTTTCTATAGAAATAAAATTTTGACAAAATTAACGATAGAAATAAAATTTTGACAAAATTGTCTATAGAAATAAAATTTTGACAAAATTTACGATAGAAATAAAATTTTGACAAAATTGTCTATAGAAATAAAATTTTGACAAAATTTTCTATAGAAATAAAATTTTGACAAAATTTTCTATAGAAATAAAATTTTGACAAAATTTTCTATAGAAATAAAATTTTGGCAAAGTTTCCATACATATAAACATTTTGGCAAAATTTTCCGTAGAAATCAATCTTGAAAAAATTTTCTATAGAAATAAAATTTTGACAAAATTTTCTATAGAAATAAGGTGTTGTATAATTTTTTTATAAAAATAAAATTTTGACAGAATGTTCCATAGAAATAAATATTTACAGAATTGTCTATAGAAATAAAATTTTTGACAAATTTTCTATAGAAATAAAATTTTTGACAAATTTTCTATAGAAATAAAATTTTTGACAAATTTTCTATAGAAATAAAATTTGTATCTAATTTTACAATTATTAACCGAGCTTTATGGACAAATTTAGATTAAGGAACTTGATTAATAGGGTCATTGAAAAGAAAACGCCAGATACAAATCTATACACGCCTAGACTGTACACGTTTCGGTTCGGGCGAATGAACCTTTCCAAAGCCTTTAGTATAGATCTGGCTGGGATAGATAACTCAATTTTGGGCCCTTTATGCTAAATCCTTATGGAGAAAACTTCACTTTATTCCCACTGTACATCATATTTTCTTATTTTTTTGTTTTTATTTTTATTTTTATTGCCTGTTTCGGTATCAGGCTAACATGAGAAATAAAATTTGGCAAAAAACTTTCTACACTGAAAAAAATATTGTCGTGAGGTCAAAGATTTCATGTCTTTAATATACGAATGCAAATTTTTCTTAGTATAGAAGACGCATTTCTCTAATATAAAGTTTTGTTCCTTGTCCAAAAGTCGATAAACTTTTCAATAAAGTCGTATTGTCCTAATAATTAAGTGATTTCACTTAAAAATAGGTATCATAACATGAAAGAAAAAATGTTTGAGCTAAGGTCAACTTGACTTTAATAATTCTTTAAATTTAATGAAATTGTCTTTAAATTTTTTGTCTTTTTGCATCTTGACTACAAAGCAAAAAATCGTTCAAATATAGGACAACAATTTTTTTATAGACACTTCAACGCTTTATTTTAAAGACATTTTTTACTTAAAACATAGCAGAATTTCTACTGGAAGTCGAGTCTTAATTTGGAAATTAAAGTTGTCGTTAACTCGTTTTTAAAGGACTTTGATAGCATAACATGAAGAAAAAAAGCTGAAAAACGAAAAATTAAAATTTGCTTCCTAGAAACAAATACACGCAATCCAAACTTAAAAAATAATTGTGTCTTAAAAGTATTACTTGTATTCTCCGCTTCTTTGCCTCAGAATCAATACCAACATTTTTAAAGTAAAGACAAAATCTTTGGAACCGAGAATGCTTTTTTTATACCCTCCATCATAGGATGGGGGTATATTAACTTTGTCATTCCGTTTGTAACACATCGAAATATTGCTCTAAGACCCCATAAAGTATATATATTCTGGGTCGTGGTGAAATTCTGAGTCGATCTAAGCATGTCCGTCCGTCCGTCCGTCCGTCCGTCTGTTGAAATCACGCTAACTTCCGAACGAAACAAGCTATCGACTTGAAACTTGGCACAAGTAGTTGTTATCGATGTAGGTCGGATGGTATTGAAAATGGGCCATATCGGTCCACTTTTTCGTATAGCCCTCATATAAAGGGACCCTCATATTTGGCTTGTGGAGCCTCTAACAGAAGCATATTTCATCCGATCCGGCTGAAATTTGGTATATGGTGTTGGTATATGGCCTCTAACAACCATGCAAAAATTGGTCCACATCGGTCCATAATTATATATAGCCCCCATATAAACCGATCTCCAGATTTGGCTTGCGGAGCCTAAAATAGAAGCAAATTTAATCCGATCCGGCTGAAATTTGGTACATGATGTTGGTATATGGTCTCTAATAACCATGCAAAAATTGGTCCATATCGATCCTTAATTATATATAGCCCCCATATAAACCGATCCCCAGATTTGGCTTGTGGAGCCTCTAAGAGAAGCATATTTCATCCGATCCGGCTGAAATTTGGTATATGGTGTTGGTATATGGTCTCTAACAATCATGCAAAAATTGGTCCACATCGGTCCAATTTTATATATAGCCCCCATATAAACCGATCCCCAGATTTGGCTTGCAGAGCCTCAAAGAGAAGCAAATTTCATCCGATCCGATGGTCTCTAACAATCATGCAAAAATTGGTCCACATCGGTCCAATTTTATATATAGCCCCCATATAAACCGATCCCCAGATTTGGCTTGCAGAGCCTCAAAGAGAAGCAAATTTGGTACATGATGTTGGCATATGGTCTCTAACAACCATGCAAAAATTGGTCCACATCGGTCCATAATTATACATAGACCCCATATAAACCGATCTCCAGATTTGACTTGCGAAGCCTCAAAGAGGAGCAAATTGCATCCGATCCGGCTGAAATTTGATACATGGTATTGGTATATGGTCTCTAACAGCCGTGCAAAAATGGGTCCACATCGGTCCTTAATTATATATGGCGTCCATATAAACCGATCCCCAGATTTGGGTTGCGGAGCCTCAAAGAGAAGCAAATTTCATCCAATCCGGTTGTAATTTGGAACATGGTGTTAGTATATGATCTTTAGCAACCGTGCCAGAATTGGTCCATATCGGTCCATAATTATATATAGCCCCCATATAAAATATTCTCCAGATTTGATCTCCGGAGCCTCTTGGAGGAGCACAATTCATCCAATCCGGTTCAAATTAGGCACGTGGTGTTAGTATATGGTCGTTAACAACCATACCAAAATTGGTCCAATCACACAAAAATTGGTCCATATCGGTTCATTTCTATAGAAAATTTTGTTAAAATTTTATTTCTGTAGAAAATTTTGTCAAAATTTTATGTCTACTTTGTCAAACTGAATTATATACGTATTTAATCGATCTTTTTTGATTTAATATATACCACGTATGGACTTACATACAATTTAGAAGATGGTGCTAGGAGGTTTTAAGATACCTTGCCATCGGCAAGCGTTACCGCAACTTAAGTAATTCGATTGTGGATGGCAGTGTTTAGATGAAGTTTCTACGCAATCCATGATGGAGGGTACATAAGCTTCGGCCTGGCCGAACTTACGGCCGTATATACTTGTTAATGTATAGAATGAACATTTTAGCAAAAATTTGATTAAAAAAAACTTCATTTTTCTAATTTGGTAGATTTGTTGTAGATTATTTTGGGCACGACTGGCAACCGTGAGTGTAAATCGGGCGAAAAATATACAAGATTATGTAAGCCAAATTTTAGTACACGCAATTTAAACAATATTAAGGACAAATTTCTTTAAAATAATGATGTTTTCTTTGCAACAAAGTTTAAAATCTATTCATAAAATTTTCAATATTAAAATATTTTTTTTTTCTTGAAGTCCAACGGATTGGATTTTAGTGGATGAGTACAATACAGCTGAATCTGTTTGGAATGCCCACGGTCAGCGTACGAAGTGTTTGTCTGTCGAGGACCTCAATACTGTCTTTAGGACCGATAGTTCCCGATAATATCCTGCACTTGTTTTGTCAACATGGTCGATGAATTCGAGTGGGGAGTGACCATCTGTCGTTTGTTTTATTTATTTAATTTATTTTTATTTTTTTTTTAACTGATGGCCTCAGTTGCTAAAGTTTCCCTCTAATTTCCCATACTCATCTTATATTTATTATATGTTTAGTATAATTTAAATAAATAAAAATAAAATAAATTTTTATTTTTATTGCCAAGCTTACTGTCCAAAGTGCCTCAGGCGCAAGGAAGATTGGGTGATTGAAGCGAGGAATCTCCCCCCTGAACCAAGCTTGGTTGACGCTATGCAGCTGAATCCTTTTGGAATATCCATGGTCTGTAACTGATATATTTGTCTGCCCATGGCTTCAATATTGCCCTCAAGATATTTTCTCGACAACATGCGGCATTTAGTTTGTCACCATCATCGATGAATATGAGCTGAGATCGTCCCTCGGCGGTCCATAACATTGCCATCTGCTGCGCTTGAATTCTGGTGGCCAATTTCACCAGAATTCAAACATTTTCAGCCGACCTCTTTGGCAAGTAAACCTGCTCATATTGTTTGTTCACAAACTGCTCAATTAGGCCCATTGAATAGTACTATTTAAAGATTTTAAATACGTTGCCTTATAGACCAAAATTATTCAAATTTTAAATATTTCATTTAATACAAGATCCATAAGCTGGAAAATATGATACATTTTAAATTAATACGATATTTCCTGAATAATATCATAAAATTTAATACAACATACATCAAAACAAAATATTAAATTTCATTTAAATTTGAGTCATTAATTTTGTTATACATTTCATCATTAATAGCACTTGGGCAATTTAATATTGGATATTTTCGATGACAGCAAATATTCCATATTTGTAAATGAGAAAAAAAAAAACTAGAAACCCTGGCAACCAACACCACCACCCTCTGAACAGTCATTGAGATGGCACGTTTAAATTTCTGAAAAAAAATCAACAAAATATATTTATGTTAAATAAATTAATCTCATTATGTTGCTAGAGATATTTTGTTTTTTGCTATTTAAAAAAAAATCGTTACTTCACCCACCCCATATATATTTATTGCATTAAGAGAAATATCATATAATATTACAATACCAAGAATTATTTTCATCTCCTCCCACTCGTCAGATGACTATGTCTGTTTCTTTTTTTTATTCAATTAAATCCATAATCTGTGTAAACAATAGCAACTTTCTCTTAAGAAGACAAAAACATATATTTAAAAAAAATCGAAAAAAGTTTTTTGGCTGAATGTAGAGGAAGATGGTGATGAGAAGAGGAGAGGAGAAGGAAAACAGAAAAAAGAGGAAAGAAACATACACCCAGAGAAGGACTATGATCATCTCAAACATGTGGCATTCCCAACAAATACAAAGCAATCTCACTATCACGCTTGAATTCCATCACGCAAAATTTCATTTCTAAAGGCAATAGATCAAAATACTTTTGTAAGCTAAACAATAAAACTGTCACTGGAATAAATCTATTAGCTGTGAGACCAGCGGTGTAGAAATGATAGCAACCAGAAGTTGGTTAAAATACATATAAGCCACACTATATATGGACACTGTATATTACGTGGTACACACAAAAACATATTTTTTGTCAGCAATCACTAAACTAGTTTATCCAATTAATTGAAATGTCTTAAATGACAGAAATGATGGTATTAAAGTCAATTAAAAAATTAATTGATCCAATTTAAAAATTAATTCATGCAATTAATTTTTATACCCTCCACCATAGGGGTATATTAACTTTGTCATTCCGTTTGTAACACATCGAAATATTGCTCTAAGACCCCATAATGTGCATATATATATATATATATATATATATATATATATATATATATATATATATATATATATATATATATATATATATATATATATATATATATATATATATATATATATATATATATATATATATATATATATATATATATATATATATATATATATATATATATATATATATATATATATATATATATATATATATATATATATATATATATATATATATATATATATATATATATATATTTGGTACATAGTGTTGGTATATAGTCTCTAACAACCATGCTAAAATTGGTCCATATCGGTCCATAATTATATATAGCCCCCATATAAACCGAGCCCCAGATTTGGCTTGCGGAGTCTCAAAAAGAAACAAATTTCATCCGATCCTTCTGAAATTTAGTACATGATGTAGGTATGTGGTCTCTAGCAACCATATGGAAATCGGTCCACATCAGTTCATAATTATATATAGCCCCCATATAAACCGATCCTCAAATTTGGCTTGCGGAGCCTCCAAGAGAAGTACATTTTATCCGATTCGGTTGAAATTTAGAACATGGTGTTAGTATATGGTCTCTAACAACCGTGCGAGAATTGGTCCATATCAGCCCATAACTATATACAGCCCACATATAAACCGTTCTCCAGATTTGAACTCCGGAGCCTCTTGGAGGAGCAAAATTCATCCGATCCGGTTCAAATGTGGAACGTTGTATTAGTATATGGTCTCTAACATCCATGCTAAAATTGGTCAACGTCGGTCCATAATTATATATAGCACCCATATAAACCGATCCCCAGATTTGGCTTGCGGAGCCTCTAAGAGAAGCAAATTTCATCCGATCCGGTTGAAATTTGGAACATGGTGTTAGTATATGGTCTCTAACAACCATGCCAGTATTGGACAATATAGGTCCGTAATTATATATAGCCCCCATATAAACCGTTCTCCAGATTTGACCTCCGGACCCTTTTGGAGGGGCAAAATTCATCCGATCCGGTTCAAATATGGAACGTGGTGTTAGTATATGGCCGATAACAACCATACCAAATTTGATCCATATCGGTCTATAGTTATATAGCCGATCCCCAATCACACAAAAATTGGTCCATATCGGTTCATAATCATGGAGCCAAAAATAAACTACCAAAATGTTATTTCTATAGAAAATTTTGTCAAAATTTTTTCTATAGAAAATGTTGCAAAATTTTATTTCTATAGAAGGTTTTGTCAAAATTTTATTTCTATAGAAAATTTTGTTAAAATTTTTTTTCTATAGAAAATTTTGTTAAAATTTTATTTCTAAAGAAAATTTTGTTAAATCTTTATTTCTATAGAAAATTTTGTCAAAATTTTATTTCTATAGAAAATTTTGTCAAAATTTTATTGCTTTAGAAAATTTTTTCAAAATTTTATTTCTATAGAAAATTTTGTCAAAATTTTATTTCTATAAAAAAAAAAACTTTAACAAAAAATGTTTTTGTTAAAGTTTTTTTTTATCAAAACATATGTCAAATTTTTTCTTCTATAGATAACTATGTCAAAGTTTTATTATTATAAAAAATTTTGTGAAAATTTTATTTTTATAGAAAAATTTGGCAAAATTGTATTTCTATAGACATTTTTGTTAAAGTTTTTTTTTTTATCAAAAAATATGTCAAATTTTTTCTTCTATAGATAATTATGTCAAAGTTTTATTTTTATAAAAAATGTTGTTAGAATTTTATTTCTATAGAAAATTTTGTCACCATTTTATTTCTATGGAAAATTTTGTCAAAAGTTTATTTCTATAGAAAATTTTGTCAAAATTTTATTTCTATAGAAAATTTTGTCAAAATTTTATTTCTCTAGAAAATTTTGTCAAAATTGTATTTCTATAGAAAATTTTGTCAAAATTTTATTAATTTTATATCTATAGAAATATCTATCTATCTATATCTATATCTATCTATCTATAGAAAATTTTGTTAAAAGTTTATTTTTATCAAAAATTTGTCAAATTTTTTCTTCCAGATAATTTTGTCAAAATATTATTTGTATAGAAAATTTTGTCAAAATTTTATTTCTATAGAAAATTGCCCAAAATGCACCAGACGCAAAATCACAGGAGGCCATTGTGCGATAGAAATGATGCGAGGAACCTCCTCTTTAAACCATTTTTAGTTGACTTCCTCTTGAAATGTCCATGTCGTTAGGACAATTTACCGATAATATCATTAGCCTGCCGTCGGCGATCCATACCGTTACCACACGCAGAGAAGGAAAATGATCACCTCAAACATATTTCAAGAGCAAAATGTTATTTTTGTATGGTGACCATGTAACATGTTTGTCACTAAAATGTTATTTTCTCGTCAAATATAACCTGCTTGCCGAAATCAGATACATGATTTCCGAGAAAATAACATGGTTGCGAAAACCATGTTACATGGTCACCACCCAAAAATAACATTTTGCTCTTAAAACATGTTTGAGGTGATCATATTCCTTCTCTGGGTGCATCAGCGGCGATTGAGTTCTGGTGGCCAATTGAAGGTGTACATTATCTGCCGACGAAAATTTCGTTTCTGTAGAAAATTTTGTCAGAATGTTATTTCCATAAAAAATTTTGTTAAAATTTTATTTCTATAGAAAATGTTTTCAAAAATTTATTTCTATAGAAAACGTTGTCAAAATTTTATTTCTATAGAAAATTTTGTCAAAATTTTATTTCTATAGGAAATTTTGTCAAAATTTTATTGCTATAGAATATTTTGTAAAAGTTTTATTTCTACAGATATTTTTGTTAAAAGTTTTTTTTTTTTTATCAAAAACTATTCTTCTATAGATAATTATGTCAAAGTTTTATTTTTATAAAAAATTTTGTCAAAATTCTATTTCTATAGGAAATTTTGTCAAAATTTTATTTCTATAGAAAATTTTGTCAAAATTTTGTTTCTATAGATAATTTTATCAAAATTTTATTTCTATAGAAAATTTTGTCAAAATTTTATTTCTATAGAAAATTTTGTCAAATTTTTATTTTTTATTGGACAATTTCCCGATAATATCATGGGCCTGCCGTCAGCGATCCATACCGTTACCATCAGCGGCGGTTGAGTTCTGGTGGCCAATGGAAGGTGTACATTATCAGCCGACGAAAATTTTGTTTCTGTAGAAAATTTTGTCAAAATTCTATTTCTATAGAAAATGTTGTCAAAATGTTATTTCTATAGAAAATTTTGTCAAAATTTTATTTCCATAAAAATTTTGTCAAAATTTTATATCTATAGATATTTTTGGTAAAAGTTTATTTTTATCAAAAAATTTGTCAATTTTTTTTTTCTATAGAAAATTTTGTCAAAATTTTTTTCCATAGAAAATCAATCTCACTATCACGCTTGAATTCCATCACGCAAGCTAAACAATAAAATGAACTGTCATTTGAATTAATCTATCAGCTGTGAGACCAGCGGATTAGAAATGATAGCACCCAGAAGTTTGTTAACATACATATAAGCCACACTGTATATGGGCACTGTATATTACGTGGTACGCACAAAAACATACTTTTTGTCAACAATCACTAAACTAATTTATCCAATTAATTTCTAATTGAAATGTCTTCAATCACAGAAATAATGGTATCAATCACCAAAGTCAATTAAAAAATTAATTGATCCAATTTAAAAATTAATTGATGCAATTAATTTTTGTTTCCATTAAAATTGTTTTTGGATCCACTAAATATATATTTTTTAAACTCAATTAAAATTTAAATTGGAAAAATGTTCGTGATATTTTTTCCTGTGTATATTCAAAATTTGTTTAATGTTCGTAAAAACAATTGGGCTATGTTAGGATAGGTATAGCGGCAGTCCGATATTTCAGGCTCACTTAGACTATATATTCCATATTGCGGCGACTCAACTCAAAGAAGCTTTGAAACACTCAAAAATGTCACCAGCATTACTGAGAGGGGATAATTCACCGCCGAAAATTTTTTTTGGTGTTTGATCGAAACTGGTATTGAAGCCTATTTGGCTTCCACCGTTGTATAGAGAATTTTTTATCATAAAAAAACAATTAAAATAAGTAAATATGTAAATATGTAAGTAATAAGTAAAATGATCTTCCCAACCAACAGTTTCTCAATTTCCCTCTCACTAATGGTCTATCTATCTACCTCTCTTACCTTTGAAAACCGGAAGTATTGATATTTTTTGGTATACTTACACTCATTGACCACCTCATAGATTATCATAGGCCTCACTCACCACAAATGGGTAGCTATTTAAACATTCGTATATTAATTTTCATGAGGAGCTGTAGTGTTGATTGTGAAGTGTATTCACTTGTGTAAGTTTATATTTGCCCAATGAATTCTCAACTATCATATTTGTGGTTATCGATTATCTCTCAAATCTCTTTGCTCTCCCTACACTCCCTACACACACTCATTCCACATTCAATAAAATCTGACCACCCTATGGTGTGTTTCTAAGGATATGTGAATTATGGCATGTGTACTCGCTTGTGTGTGTGTGTGTGTGTGTTTATTTGGGGAGTGTTTGACCAATGTCGGCATTTTTGTTATGCGAACATTTATTTGCACCACTGCGCCATAAATAAATAATCAATTGTATTTATTTATCAATTCTCATTGTAATGTGATTATTATTATTGTTGTTATTGTTGTTGTTCTTTTATGTGTAGTATATGAGAACATTGCATGGTGGCTCCTTTTATTTGCATATGTTTTCCACTTGAACGGTGTGAAATCATCCATCCATCCATGCATACATTGATTGATACAACTGTTACTGCTATTGCTGTTGCTACTGTTACTGTTTCTTTATTCTACAGGGTGATAAAATTTAAATATCCATAACAGGTTTCACCAGATGTTCTCTATGCTTAAGATAATTTCAAAATGACCGCCTATCCAGAGAAAGAGATTATCATGTATACGCTAGATGATCTTCCAAGTTTGAGTTTAAATAAAGAATTTTGTATTTGTATTTAGAGTCAAGGTAGTTTATACATTTTTATTTGCTTCAGTAGAACATTGGGTGAATAATAATGATTTGTATGTTTTTTTTAGAAACTCAAATGGGTATTTTCCTTTTGACTTTTATAGAGGTTAGTAGAATGCTTCTAGAAAAAATTGAAGGTAATTTGTTCATTCTATGCTGTTAGCCACTTTAACATATTATTGAGGATTTCCATTTTTTTTTTTGATTTTTTAAAACCATTATGTTAATATTTTAATTTTAAAGACGAATAAGGGACTTAATAGGATCTTAAACTGAAAGATTTTGAGATTTGCATTTTAATGTATCTAGCATGGAGTATCCATCTCCTACTACATCTCCTACTACATTTGATTGACTATGACATTGATATAGCGATGAACATAAAACAAGTATATACGGCCGTAAGATCGGCCAGGCCGAATCTTATGTACCCTCCACCATGGATTGCATAGAAACTTGTACTAAAGACTGTCATCTGACAAATTGTCTATAGAAATAAAATTTTGACAACATTTTCTATAGAAATAAAATTTTGACAAAATTTTCTATAGAAATTAAATGTTGACAAAATTTTCTATAGAAATAAAATTTTGACAAAATTTTCTATAGAAATAAAATTGTGACAAAATTTTCTATAGAAATAAAATTTTGACAAAATTTTCTATTGAAATAAAATTTTGACAAAATTTTCTATTGAAATAAAATTTTGAAAAAATTGACTGTAGAAATAAAATCTGGACAAAATTTTCTATAGAAATAAAATTTTGACAAAATTTTCTATAGAAATAAAATTTTGACAAAATTTTCTATAGAAATAAAATTTTGACAAAATTTTCTATAGAAATAAAATATGGACAAATTTTTCTATAGAAATAAAATTTTGACAAAATTTTCTATAGCAATAAAATTTTGACAAAATTTTCTATTGAAATAAAATTTTGACAAAATTGTCTATAGAAATAAAATCTGGACAAAATTCTGTATAGAAATAAAATTTTGACAAAATTTTCTATAGAAATAAAATATGGACAAAATTTTCTATAGAAATAAAATTTTAAAAAAATTTTCTATAGAAATAAAATTCTGACAAAATTTTCTCTAGAAATAAAATTTTGACAAAATTTTCTATAGAAATAAAATTTTGAAAAAATTGTCTATAGAAATAAAATATGGACAAAATTTTGTATAATAATTTTCGATAGAAATAAAATTTTGACAAAATTTTGTATAGAAATAAAATTTTGACAAAATTTTCTACAGAAAGAAAATTTTGACAAACTTTTCTATAGAAATAAAATTTTGACAACATTTTCTATAGATGTAAAATATGGACAAAGTTGTCTACAAAAAAAAATTTGACAAAATTTTCTTTAGAAAGATTAGGTTAGGTTAGATTAGGTTAGGTGGCAGCCCGATGTATCAGGCTCCCTTAGACTATTCAGTCCATTGTGATACCACATTGGAGAACTTCTCTCTTATCACTGAGAGCTGTCCGATTCCATGTTAAGCTCAATGACAAGGGACCTCCTTTTTATAGTCGAGTCCGAACGGCGTTCCACATTGTAATGAAACCACTTAGAGAAGCTTTGAAACACTCAGAAATGTCACCAGCATTACGGAGGTGGGAGAATCCACCGCTGAAAAACTTTTCGGTGTTCGGTCGAAGCAGGAATCGACCCCACGACCTTGTGTATGCAAGGCGGGCATGCTAACCACTGCACCACGGTGGCTCCCTTCTAAAGAAAAAAAAATATGGACAAAATTTTCTATAGAAATAAAATTTTGACAAAATTTTCTATAGAAATAAAATCTGGACAAAATTTTGTATAATAATTTTCTATAGAAATAAAATATGGGCAAAATTTTGTATAATAATTTTCTATAGAAATAAAATTTTGACAAAATTTTCTATAGAAATAAAATATGGACAAAATTTTCTATAGAAATAAATTTTTGACAAAATTTTCTATAGAAATAAAATCTGAACAAAATTTTGACAAAATTTTCTATAGAAATAAAATATGGACAAAATTTTCTATAGAAATAAAATTTTGACAAAATTTTCTATAGAAATAAAATTTTGACAAAATTTTCTATAGAAATAAAATTTTGACAAAATTTTCTATAGAAATAAAATTTTGACAAAATTTTCTATAGAAATAAAATTGTGAAAAAATTGTCTATAGAAATAAAATCTGGACAAAATTTTGTATAATAGTTTTCTATAGAAATAAAATTATAGAAATAAAATTTCTATAGAAATAAAATTTTGACAAAATTTTCTATAGAAATAAAATATGGACAAAATTTTCTATAGAAATAAAATTTTGACAAAATTTTCTACAGAAACAAAATTTTGACAAAATTTTCTATAGAAATAAAATTTTGACAACATTTTCTATAGAAGTAAACAATGGACAAAATTGTCTATAAAAAAAATGACAAAATTTTCTATAGAAAGTTTAGGTTAGGTTAGATGGCAGGCCGATGTATCAGGGTCACTTAGACTATTCAGTCCATTGTGATAAAATTTTCTATAGAAATAAAATATGGACAAAATTTTCTATAGAAATAAAATTTTGACAAATTTTTCTATAGAAATAAAATTTTGACAAAATTTTCTATAGAAATAAAATTTTGAAAAAATTGACTATAGAAATAAAATCTTGACAAAATTTTGTATAATAATTTTCTATAGAAATAAAATTTTGACAAAATTTTCTATAGAAATAAACTATGGACAAAATTTTCTATAGCAATAAAGTTTTGACAAAATTTTTTACAGAAATAAAATTTTGACAAAATTTTCTATAGAAATAAAAAATGGACAAAATTTTCTATAAAAATAAAATATTGACAAAATTTTCTATAGAAATAAAATTTTGACAAAATTTTCTATAGAAATAAAATTTTGGTAGATTATTGGCTATATATAACTATAGACCTATATAGACCAATTTTGGCATGGTTGTTAGCGTACTAGCGCAATGTACCAAATTTCAACCGGATCGGGCGAATTTTGCTCTTCCAAGAGGCTCCGGAGTTCAAATCTGGAGAACGGTTTATATGTGGGCTGTATATAGTTATGGACTAATATGGACCAATTCTCCCACGGTTGTTAAAGACCATATACTTACACCATGTACCAAATTTCTGCCAGATCTGATGAAATTTGCTTCTCTTATATGCTCCGCAAGCCAAATCTGGGGATAGGTTTATATGGGGGTTATATATAATTATGGACCGATGTGGACCAATTTTTGCATGTTTGTTAAAGACCATATCCTAACAACATGTATCAAATTTCAGGCGGATCGGATGAAATTTGATTCTCTTAGAGTTTATATGGGGGCTATATATAATTGTGGACCGATGTGGACCAATTTTTGCGTGGTTGCTAGAGACCATATACTTACACCATGTCCCAAATTTCAACCGGATCGGATGAAGTGTGCTCCTCCAAGAGGCTCCGCAAGCCAAATCTGAGCGTCGGTTTAAATGGGGTCTATACGTAAAAAGGGCCGATATGGCCCATTTGCAATGCCATCCGACCGACTTCAATAACAACTACTTCTGCCAAGTTTCAAGTCGATAGAATATTTATATACTTTATGGGGTCTGAAAGCAATATTTCGATGTGTTACAAACGGAATGACAAAGTTAATATACCCCCCATCCTTTGGTGGAGGGTATAAAAAAACTTTCACATTTCAATCCATCTTAGAGTAATGTTTCTCGTTTTATGTCTTCATGTCTTATGACTTTTGATAATGACAATGATATCTCAATATCTCTCCCTTTGCCAATGACCATGATGACAAACACAAAACCCATTGATCGGTAATTTTCAATATAGCAATTCATGGTATCTTCCGCGCTTATGAATTGTTCACGTATTTCGACAAAATTCTATTATTGTCGATTTCATCTTTAGAAGCCTATGCTTCCGTCGTTCCGGTTTATTTGTATCATAAAGAGTATTGGCGTTTTTTTGGGGGGGTTTTCTAAGACCAAACAAATAACCATTGATTGGAAATCATTACTTCCCAGTATCATTATCATCATGATGATGATTTCATTGATGGAGAAACTGATGGAAAAAATCATTGATAGAGATAATCAATCGATGAGTAGAGGAAATCAGTTAACGGCCACAATATTTGGAAAGGCAGGGCAAGGGGATTTTGCAGCACGCTAACGCTCGGTCACATGTTGCAAAACCCGCAAAACAAAACTTATTTGGAAACATTAAAATGGGAACTCCTACACCAACCTCAATTTAACGCAGACAATGGTCCTTCTGATTACTATTCGTTCCGAGGGATAAAAATTGACCTGACTGATCAGAATTTTCATTCTAATGAGGAAGCTAAAGTTTGTGTCAATTCGCGGATTGAGTCAAACGATGAGTCGTTTTTCATCGAGATACGAGGCTTGTTTTTTATATTTAGCGATTGGAAAACGAAAACGAATATTAATCATCGAAAATCATTTAATTGCTTTCAAAATTTCTTGGAAAACAACTGACAAATAAATGGCTATGTACCACTCAGAATAGACTATTCTGGCAGAAGTGCTTCGTGCGTGAGCCATCTTTTGTTGGATTTGCCTCATCTTGAAATACCCATTAAGTCGACTGCTCCTTACTTTTGGGCTCATATGCGTAGGTTAGGTTAGGTGGCAGCCCGATGTATCAGGCTCACTTAAACCATTGAGACCATTATGATACCACATTGGTGAACTTCTCTCTTATCACTGAGTGCTGCCCGATTCCATGTTAAACTCAATGACAAGGGACCTCCTTTTTATAGCCAAGTCCGAACAGCGTTCCACATTGTAGTGAAACCACTTAGAGAAGCTTTGAAACCCTCAGAAATATCACCAGCATTACTGAGGTGGGATAATCCACCGGTGCAGATATAGATATAGCTGCCATATATATTTATCACCGATCTGGTGATAATTGACGTATTTATCAACTTATTTTCTTAAAATTTCGAACAGCGGCTCTCGTAAAATATGCAAAATATCAGCCAAATCGGTTCAGATTTAGATATAGCTCAAATATATATCCCATGTATATTCGTCGCATTTGCACTTATATGGCCAAAAAGCCAGAGATTTTTCCTGATTTGCTTCAAATTTTGCACAAGGAGTACGTTTAATAGTATCGTTAATTGTGACAAATTTAGTTGAAATCGGTTCAGACTTAGATATAGCTTTCATATATATCTTTCGCCCGATATGGACTTATATGGCCCCAGAAGCCGGAGTTTTACCATAATTTGCTTGAAATGTTGCACTAGGAATACAATTAGTAGTGTAGTCACTTGTTACTTGTTTTTGTATAAATTTGTGTCAAAATCTTATTTCTATAGAAAATTTTGTCAAAATTTTATTTCTATTGATATGGTATAATTCCTTCAACTGAGGCAAACTGTTCCCCAACCCCGCCAAATAAAAGGCAACCCTCGTACCGCAGAACCAATTTCGTGTACAGTATGATGGCTTTGTCAGTCTTAATTCGTGTGAAAGGTAGTAAATTCAAATAAATCTTAACTGATGGTAAAACACGAGGTTTTTGGTACATTAGCAGAATTCACAAAATTTCCATAGAAATAAAATTTTTGAAAAAAAAAAACAAATTCTTTAGAAATAAAATTTTTCTAACTATTCTGATTATTAATTTTGACAAAATTTTCTGTAGAAATAAAATTTCAACAACATTTTCTATAAAAAAATTTTTTGAGAAAATTTTCTATAGACATACAATTTTAACTTTTATCCATAAGAATAAAATTTTGAGAAAATTTTCCATAGAAATACAATTTTAACAAAATTTTCTACAGAAATAAAATGTTGACATAATTTTCGATAGACACAAAATTTTGACAAAGCTTTCTATAGAAACAAAATTCTGAGAAAATTTTGTTTAGAAATAACATTTTGAGAAAAACTTCTATAAAATCAAATTTTGAGAAAATTTTCAGAAGAAGCAAAATTTTGGCAAAATTTTCTATAGAAATACAATTCTGAAAAAACATTCTACAGAAGTAAAACTTTAACGAAACTTTCTATAGAAATAAAATTTTGAGATAATTTTCTATGGAAACAAAATTTTCTATAAAAACAAAATTTTTAATAAATTTTGTATAGAAATAAAATTGTGAAAAAATTGTCTATAGAAATAAATTTTGAGAAAATTTTGACAAAATATTTTCTAGAAATAAAATTTTGAGAAAGTTTTCTCTAGAAATAAAATTTTGAGAATATTTTCTATAGAAAAAAAAAAACTTTGACAAAATTTTCTAAAGAAACAAAATTTTACGAAAATTTTCTATAGAAATAAAATGTTCACAAATTTTCTAAAGAAATAAAATTTTGACAAAATATTGTATGGAAATAAAATTTTAACAAAAATTTTCTATAGAAACAAAATTTTGAGAAAATTTTCTCTAGAAAAAAATTTGAGAAAATTTTTTATAGAAACAAAATTTTGAGAAAAATTTCTCTAGAAATAAAATTTTGACAAAATTTTATACAAAAATAAAATTTTGACAAAATTTTATACAAAAATAATATTTTGAAAAAAAAACTTCGATAGAAATAAAATTTTGATAAAATTTTCTAGATCTCTGCTAATATGGAAATATGATTTTTACAAAATTTTTTATAAAAATAAAATTTTGACAAAATTTTCTTTAGAAATAAAATTCTGAGAAAATTTTCTTTAGAAATAAACTTTTGACATTTTTTTAGAAATAAAATTGTGGCAAAATTTTCTTTAGAAATAAAATTGTGGCAAAATTTTCTATAGAAACAAAATTTTGAGAAAATTTTCTATAGAAACAAAATTTTGAGAAAATTTTCTCTAGAAATAAAATTTTGAGAAAATTTTTGATAGAAACAAAATTTTGAGAAAATTTTCTTTAGAAATAAAATTCTAACAAAATTTTCTATAGAAATATAATTTTGACAAAATTTTATACAAAAACTAGCGTAACCCGGCCCGCTTCGCTGCGCCTTCCGAACAAATTCGAAATGATTTGAATTCTTTTAAACAAATCGGACTTTATAGGTACAAATACGGCGGGAGAGAGTGTACCTTCTTCTATATTTCTTGTGAATTTTAAGTGTGGTTTGTCAAGGAAAGGTATCCTTCTCCTCAACATATCTGAAAATTAAGCACTATATTATAATAACATACAAAGAATTACTGTTTCCCATTCAATAAATTGGAAAAAGCAAAAATAGTAAAAAATTTTACCACATTAACATTTGCTAAAATGTTGGAAAATGATGCACCCTCTACGTTGGCTGCCAATTTCATGTAAAATTAAGTTCTTTACTGAAAAGAAGTCTGGCAGAAGCCTGTGCAAAAATCATAAAATTATGTACCGAGTTCCCATTTACGGACAACCCTCTACTTTCAATTTAAGAAAAAAAGAAACGGACAAAAGGGAACCAGGTTTCCAAGTTTCAAAAAGCAGGGCAAGGGGGAGGTCCCCCTCCCCATCCACATATGAAATCATCGGGTACCCATATTAATTCCATAACCTCACCACATGTTCTCTGTAAATCTCAGATAATTTAGAGAATTTTAGTTTTTTCACTGTACTTAAAAAAAAGTCGTACAAAGGGGAGGCCCCCCTCCGCCTCCAAATATCAAAATAAAAAGTAGGGGATCTTTGTCTAGATGCCAACCCCAATCTTCAATGAAAATTTCAAGCAAATCGGTCAACTTTGGTACAATTTTCAAAAAGTCCGACGAAGGGGAGGTCCCCCTCCGCGACCAGGTGTCAAAAAATGAGGTACCCTATTTTCACCACATGAACGCCCCCTACGATCTCTGAAAGTTTCAAGTAAATCGGTTCAGCCGTTTCGGAGCCAACTCGGAACATACAAACAAACAAACAAATAAACAAACATAGATTGAATTTTATATATATAGATTTTGTCAAAATTTTATTTCTATAGACAATTTTGTTTCTTCTAGAAATTGTTGTCAACATTTTATATCTACAACAAATTTTGTCAACATTTTATTTCCATAGAAAATTTTGTTTCTTCTAGAAATTGTTGTCAAAATTTTATTTCTATATATTTTTTTTTTCAAATTTTATTTCGATAGAAAATTTTGTCAAAATTTTATTTCTATAGAAAATTTTGTTAAAATTTTATTTCTATAAAAAATTTTGTCAAAATTTTATTTCTACAGAAAAATTTTTTTCTTATAGAAAATTTTGTTAAAACTTTATTTCTATAGAAAAATTTGTCAAAATTTTATTTCTTTGGAAAATTTTTTCAAAATTTTATTTCTATAGAAAATGTTGTCAAAATTTTTTTTCTCTAGAAAATTGTGTGAACATTTTATTTCTATAGACAATTTTGACAAATTTGTATTTCAAAAAAATAAAATTTTGACACAAATTTTCTCAGAAATTTATTTCTACATTTTTATTTCTAAAAAAAAAAATTTTCTCAAAATTTTATTTCTATAGAAAATTTTGTCAAAATTTCATTTCTATAGAAAATTTTGTCAAAATTTTCTTTCTATATAAATTTTGTCAAAATTTTATTTCTATATAAATTTTGTCAAAATTTTATTTCTATATAAATTTTGTCAAAATTTTATTTCTATAGAAAATTTTTTCAAAATTTTATTTCTTCAAATTTTTTTTTCGAAATTTTATTTCTATAGAAAATTATGTCAAAATCTTATTTCTATAGTAAAATTTTTCAAAATTTTATATCTATAGAAAATTTTGTCAAAATTTTATTTCTATAGAAAATTTTGTAAAAATTTTGTGTCTATAAAAATTTTGTCAAAATTTTATTTCTATAATTTTTTTTCGAAATTTTATTTCTATAAAAAACTTTGTCAAAATCTTATTTCTATAGAAAATTTTGTCAACATTTTATTTCTATAGAAAATTTGTCAAAATTTTATTACTATAGAAAATTTTGCGAAATTTTATTTCTATGTAAAATTTTTTCAAAATCTTATTTTCATAGAAAAATTTGTCAAAATTTAATATCTATAGAAAATTTTGTCAAAATTTTATTTCTATAGAAAATTTTGTCAAAATTTTGTTTCTAAAAAACTTTTGTCAAAATTTTATTCTATAGTTTTTTTTCGAAATTTTATTTCCATAAAAAATTTTGTCAAAATCTTATTCCTATAGAAAATTTTGTCAAAAATTTATTTCTATAATTTTTTTTCGAAATTTTATTTCTATAAAAAATTTTGTCAAAATCTTATTTCTATAGAAAATTTCGTCAAAATTTAATATCTGTAAAAATTTTATTTCTATAGAAAAATTTGTCAAAATTTTATTTCTATAGAAAATTTTATCAAAATTTTATTTCTGTATAAAATTGTGTCAACATTTTATTTCAAAAAAAAAATAAAATGTTGATATAAATTTTCTCAGAAATTTATTTCTATACATTTTTTATTGAATTTTATTTCTAAGAAAATTTTGTCAAAAATTTTATTTCTATAGAAAATCTTGTCAAATTTTTATTTCTATAGAATTTTTTTTTATTTTATTTCTATAGAAAATGTTATTTCTATAGAAAATTTTGTCAAAAATTTTGTCAGAATTTTATTTCTATAGAAAATGTTTTCAATATTTAATTTCTATAGAAAATTTTCTCAGAATTTTATTTCTATTGTAAATTTTCTCAGAATTTTATTCCTATAGAAAATTTTTTCTCAAAATTTCATTTCTATAGAAAATTTTCTCAGAATTTTATTTCTGTTGAAAATGTTCTCAGAGTTTTATTTCTATAGAAAAAGTTTCTCATAATTTTATTTCTATAGAAAATTTTGTCAAAAATTAAATTTTGTATAAAAATGTTGTCAAAATTTTATTTCAAGAGAATGCTTTGTCAGACTTGTATTTCTATAGATTTTTTTTTAATTTTTGTGACTACAGGAAAATTTCTCAAAATTTTACTTCTATAGAAAATTTTCTGAAAATTTTATTTCTATAGAAATTTTCTTCACCATATTTATATGTTCGAAGAAAGATGGAAAAAAATTGTGGTTCACGATGAACAATACTTCGATTGATTGGTAAAAATCCCTCATTTTTTATTTGCGCTCCCAATATTATTAGTTTTTATATATCGTTGTTCTCTTCCTTTTTATATCTCCTTATGTATAAAGAACAAATTAAATGTAATAATTTCCAGATTCCTACTCGAAACATTGTTGTATAGTTTGCACCTTTTTTTTGCA
Organism: Haematobia irritans; assembly: GCF_050003625.1. Lineage (NCBI taxonomy): Eukaryota > Metazoa > Arthropoda > Insecta > Diptera > Muscidae > Haematobia > Haematobia irritans. Next base: position 156,615,064 of record NC_134401.1, on the reverse strand, counting down.
CAAATTCTACATTCTTGATGATTACAAAAAGTGTGGATAAAGACACCAAGACTTTGTTAACTTTCCCATCCCATCCCAGCAATATCCACCAATATCAGTAAGTAATACAATGATCAACTATCAGCTTTAATTCTCATTGGATGATGACAATGGATGGAGACGATAGTGTGATGGTGACAATGACGACGATGATGATGATGATGATGATGGTTATGTTTGGATAATAAACAATGACGGAAATACAACATGTGTTTCTTTCCTCCATGTTTTGTCAAAGCTTAAGACGATTTTCTTATATTTGGATTGCCTGTTGTTGTAGTTGTTGTTGTCATCCATATTTGGGAACCCCAATAGACAATAACGCGCTTGTGTTGCTATTCTTCAGGTTGTCATGCCATAAACCATCCATTGGATAAAGCATGACCAAAAAAACTGAACTGAACTGAATGAATTGTTTGATCAGACCAAAGCCCCCAAAGTTGGTCGCTTCTCATCCACCATAGAAGGAGGAGGAGGGTCGATGGGGATGGTAGTTCATAGTTGGGGACGCTACGAGTATTTATTATTTGGACATTGTCGCCGTAGTCTTTCATTTCTATGTCACACATATCAGAACAATTACAACAAAACAGTAAGCAGCAATAGTAACAACAAAATTGCCGACATAAAAATCAACATTTTTCGTTGTTTTTTGTGTGGAGGAAACAAAAAATTCAATTGGTTTGTTTTTCTGTGTGTCTTCACCTTAGCAAGCAACAACAATAACACAGCGACGACAACAACCCGCCAAAGGCTGAGAGCCCCCCTAAATAAAAAACAGTAGCAATACCAGCAATGACGAGTCAAAGTGAATACAAAGGACCACAATCAATACAAATCGAACAGAGCCCCTCAACAAACAAACAAACAACTCTGCTGCTTCAACAATCACATCCAAGTTTATAGATAGACGGATGGACGGACGGACGGACAATCACTCGGACAATTGGATGGATGGAAGGTAGAATAAAAAAAACTTAAACCGAAAGAAAAATAAACAGATAGACAGACGGACAGACAACCAACGATGACAATAATTTTGTGAATGACAACGTCATTGACACGTTTCATTTGACCAGTCTATGACAAAAATACAGTGGGTTTCGTGATATATTCTCAAAGATTTTGTATGGAGTTGGTTTTAAATCGTGGATTTTTCTACGACTTTCTAAAATGGTTCTTCAAAGAAGAAATTTTCAATTTATAGAAATTTCGAGGAAGAGGCCTCTATATAAAGTAGAGATTGGAGCTGCCTAGTCACGCCGCTTACTGTAGCCGCCACCGTTGTGTTATCATCCATTTTAAGGTTAAGCAGTTGGAACTTCCGTTTGTGTCCAGATCGAAGAACTCAGCGACTAAAGTGGGATGAGTCGGGTAGGAGACGCGGTGTCACGTTAGGAACGTCGGGAATAAGAATTGAAGCGGCTTCACTTGCCTGATCTTAAACTGCCCCTGAGACACGTAAGAGGTGTCATACCTCCTTCGAACCGTTTCAGCTACAGTGTGCTAATTAATCCTAATCAGACCTGCCTGATCTACAGGCTGTCTGATCTAGAAACTAACTTTTGTAACGCTGGATTTCCTACTGTGTCCTAATGAATCCTGTGTAGACGTGTCTGATCCAGAGTCTCTCTATTGGGAGCCATCATTGTGCAATGGTTAGCATGTTCGCATGGACCAAAACTACCCCCGACTACCGCGGGAGGTCTTTTTCCGGTCCGGTCCTATGGGAAGTGGTCGGACACCGAGATCAGGATTATCTTTGTGGCTTCTCATCACTTCAGTTACAGTGTCCTAATGAGTCCTAATGAATCCATGCAATGGTTAGCATGGACCAAAACTATCCCGGTTTGTCGTGGGAAGTCTCTTTTTTTCTGGCCCTATGGGTGAATGTCGGACTCCGAAAATGGGATTAACTCCATAGCTTCTCACCACCTAATTAATCCTATTCAGAATTGCCTGGCTTGCTACCTTATCTAGAGGCTCTCTCTTGGGAGGCACCTTGGTGCAATGGTTAGCATGCCCGCATGGACCAAAATTACCACCGTCTGCCTAGGGAGGTCTCTTTCCTACGCTCCTAAGGGTGGTGGATTGAAGCCGCCGAGTCGCGCCACTGACTGTAGCCGCTGTTTTGTTGTCGTTCGTTTTTATGTTAAACTATTGGAACTTTATCTTGTGTCCAGATTGAGGCATTTTCCGACTAAAGGGGGGATGGGTCGGGTAAACGACGCAAGTCATGTGGTCGTAATAAATAGGAATTGAGGCGGCTTCCCTTGTCTGATCTTAGTTCGACGAAAACTATCCCGGTCTTCCGTGGGTGGTTGCTTTCCTCCGGTCTAATAGGTTGTGGACATACTTTGTAGTTGTGTAGCAATTCCAGGAAGCAAAATGCCTCTAGAGTAGATGCATCTAGAGTAGAGAATAACGCAGCCAAGTCGCGCCGCCTCCTCTGGGTTTTCATCCCATTCTGTGTTAAACTATTGGAACCTCAGTTTGTGTACAGATCGAAGAACTCAGCGACTATGGTGGAGTGAGTCGGAAACGCTTGTCATGTAGCCCTTGATTACAGATGTGATACATGTCAGCTACACCGTTTTTCAATCCCTGATAAATAGGAATTGAGGCCACTTCACTTACCTGCACTTAGATTGTCCCGGTGCTCCGTAGGAGGTTTCATTTCTTGGGTCCTTTGAGCCGTGGTCGGACTCCGAGTACAGAATTTACCGTGTAACTTCGCATAGTTTCAGCTACGGTGTCCTAACAAATCCTATTCAAACCTGCCTGATCTAGAGGCTATCTTTTGCAACGCTGGATCGCCTACAGTTTCTTTATGAATTCTGTATAGACGTGCCTGATCTAGAGGTTCTCTCTTGGCAGCCACCGTAATGCAATGGTTAGCATGCCCTCATGGACCAAAACTACCCCAGTCTGCCGTAGGAGGTCTCTTTCCTCCGGCCCTATGGGTGGATGTTGGTCGCCGGGAATAGGATTAACTTTGTAGCAGTTCGAGGAAGAGAGATATCTCCACCTAGATTCGTCTAGAGTAGAGATTGGAACCGCGACGTTGATTGTAGCTGCCGTCGTTGTGTTATTCGATTCGATTTTGTGTTAAGCAATTGGAACCTCAGCTTGTGTCCAGATCGAATAACTCAGCGACTAAGGTGTGATGAGTTTGGTATGTGACGCTTGTCATGCAGCCCTTGATTACAAATGGAATACACTTCAGCTACACTGGTATCAATATCTGATAAATAGCAATTGAAGCGGCTTCACTTGCCTGATCTTAGTTGGACCAAAACAACTCCGGTGACCCGTAGGAGGTCTTTTTCGTCCGATCCTATTGGTGGTGCCCGGACTCCAAGAACAGGATTAGCATTGTAGCTTCTCAATACTTCAACTAAAGAGTCTTAATAAATCCGGCTCAGACCTTCTTGGTTTGCTGTCTGATTTACAGGATCTCTCCTTGGAGCCACCGGGGTACAATGGTTAGCATGCACCCACGGACCAAATTTACCCCGGTCTGATGGGTCTGTGGAAGGTATCTTTCCTCCGGTCCTATGGGTGGTTTTCAGCGGTGGATAACCCACCTCAGTAATGCTGGTGACATTTCTGAGGGTTTCAAAGCTTCTCTAAGTGGTTTCACTGCAATGTGGAACGCCGTTCGGACTCGGCTATAAAAAGGAGGTCCCTTGTCATTGAGCTTAACATGGAATCGGGCAGCACTCAGTGATAAGAGAGAAGTTCACCAATGTGGTATCACAATGGACTGAATAGTCTAAGTGAGCCTGATCGGGCTGCAACCTAACCTAACCTAACCTATGGGTGGTGATCGGACTTCGCGAACTTTGTAACTTCTCACCACTTCAGCTGCAGTATCGTAGTAAATCCTGTACAAACCTCCCTGGTTTGCTGCCTAATCTCTCTTAGGAAGCCACCGAGGAACAATGGTTAGCAAGACCGCCTTGCACACAATGTATTATGTGATCAATCTCAGTCTCGACCAAATAGATTTTTGGCGGTGGATTTCGAATTGTCCTCCACAGCCACTTGGATCTATGATAAGACTCCCCCAGATACTTTCTTCCTTAAATGAGGCCAAAAGTTTGTCGGTCTTCTTTGCGAAGACCGCCTAATGGTTTGCTGCATAGTCTAGATGCTCTCTCTTGGTAGCCTCCGTGGTGTAATGGTTAGCATGACCGCTTTGCATACAAAGTGTCAAAGGTTCAATCCCAGTTTCGACCAAACACCAAAAGAAGATTTTCCGCGGGGGCATTTCGAATTGTCCTCCACAGCCACTTGGATCAGATACTTTCTTCTTTAAATGTGCCTATTGGTTTGTCGGTCTTCTTTGTGAGAGCAGCACACCTAAAGTCGGTCGGCTTTCTCTCTCTCTCTCTATCTCATCCCTCTTATATGTCAACTTTGATACCTTCGATAGAAATAATGACGCGAATCGCACCAACGGAAATGCGTCTTTACAGGACATCCCTGAAAATCTTTATCTGGACATCCCTAAAGAATTTTTCTTCGGCTGGCTTTGATATTGGCGAACTGGTTTCCATTATCAAGATGAGTTAGTAATTCAGATTGCTTCACCCATGCAAATAAACGTTCGGTACCCGGAAATCTGTGCCATCCACCGCAATATATTCGCCTCGAAAGCAGATCTATATCTGAGAGAACCAAGGCCAAAACAATAGGGTCGTTAGGCTTCTCTCCCTCTCATCCCTCTTATATGCTAACTTTGAGGTATTACTGCTGTGGCCTCTGGGGAAACCCAAATTTAGAGAAATGTATGGCAGATATATGCCTCACCAATAATTACAATCACAGAATAGTCTAAGTGAGCCTGAAAATTAATCGGGCTGCCACTTTAACCTAAAATGAGATCTGTCGTCGTCATTGGCATGTGGTTGAATTTCACAGACTACGGCACAATGTAGGTTAGGTTAGGTGGCAGCCCGATGTATCAGGCTCACTCAGACTATTCAGTCCATTGTGATACCATATTGGTGAACTTCTCTCTTATCACTGAATGCTGCCCGATTCCATGTTAAGCTCAATGACAAGGGACCTCCTTTTTATAGCCGAGTCCGAACGGCGTTCCACATTACAGTGAAACCACTTAGAGAAGCTTTGAAACGCTCAGAAATGTCACCAGCATTACTGAGGTGGGATAATCCACCGCTGAAAAACTTTTTGGTGTTCGGTCGAAGCAGGAATCGAACCCACTACCTTGTGTATGCAAGGCGCGTATGCTAACCATTGCACCACGGTGGCTCCCACACAATGTAGGTTATCTTTCTTTCATATAAGGGACGATTGGCAGAATGATTGGGTGAGATTATTCCCGCAAAGATGTGATAACTCCTATCTGCATAGAAGAGCCTGAGTACAGGAAGGTAGACATGAATCCTCACACCCAGCTCCCTGATGTTCCGTCCTTACTAACTAACTAAATATGAGCCCTCCATCTTGTGTAAACACGCCAGAAGCCATCACTTATGATCTTCGGACCAGTCCAACCCTACAATAATATAATGCCATATTTGTCTTTTTCTGTTTACTCCCTTTTTCTGGAAGTGCACCGGCCCGGAGAACATAAGTTTTATTGAGGCGTGGCAAACTTTATAGCGGACATCCAAGAATATACCAGAAATAAATGGCAGGGACGATGAAGGAACGAAACAAAGGGCAGATGGACACACTGACTTATGACCGACATACAATTATGGCGAGAGAGAAGATATGGGGAAGTGACGTATTACATGACACAGATGCTCTCGGGTCACGGCTACATTCGAAAGTATCTGAACCGTATGGAGAAATACTGCTCAAAAATCTGTATACACGAAGAAGAAGAGGTCACGGTTGATGCCGAATATATATTCTTTAGATGTAGCCGTTGGACCGAACGAGGAAAAGCGCTTGAATATGAAATTGGGCATATATCTTCGAGTAATATAATCCACAATATGATGCAAAGTGAAAAGAACTGGAGACTATAAACCGTTTTGTAGAATACGCTCTCCGCAAGGTTAGGTTAGGTGACAACCCAATGTATCAGGCTCACTTAAGCTATGTGTATTTCGATACATCAGTGGTGAATTTCTCTCTCATCACTGAATGCTGCCCGATTCGATGTTAAGCTCAGAGAAAAGGGACCTCCTTTCTATAGCCGAGTCCCAACGTCATTCCACATTGCAGTGAAACCACTTAGAGAAGCTTTGAAACACTCAGATATGTCACCAGCATTACTGTGTGGGGATAAACCACCGCTGAAAAACATTTTGGTAGTTGGTCTAAGCTGGTTTCGTATCCAAGGCGGGCATGCTAACCATTGCACCACGGTGGCTTCCCCTGCTCTCAGCAAGAAAAAGATTTACAGAATTCCAGCTTTGGACGCGGACTAAAAGGTAACGATCACAGACAACATGGGGTGCAGCTAGAAGTAATGCGGTTGCAAGGTGGTAATCATACGCCGACGTACCAGGGATTGGTTTTAAGCCGGTACAGTCGATTGTAATGAAGGGTATGCGGACGGGTGGAGGCAACAGTGATGGCTCATATATTATTAAGGATATTTTAATATTCCCAATCTGCTAACAAAATAATCTATGGAAAGAGAGTCATAAGTTACGATACTCTAAAAAACTAAAATCACTTTCGATCAGATCTTCGATATGCGAATTAAGAACTCTCCTAGAGAATAGAGAAGGAAGCCAAAGCCTCGTGACCAGAGACAGAGGCAGAATTACGGTCGGGATGAAGGAATATCACGATCTCATGAATAGAGAGACAGCTCTTCTCTAATATAGGGACGAGGATGTGTATGAGAAGAGGGAATCTGATTACTAGAAGAATGATTCTCCTAGAGTCAGCGACAGAATTGCGGGCGGAAGGGGAGAGAGTCCATAATTGGAATCGAGGATGTGGATGAAAAGAGGGAATCTCATGGCTAGAGGAAAGACTCTCCTGGAGATAGGGGCCGAAATGCGAATGGATTGGTTTAAAGCCGTTACCGTCGATTGTAATGAAGTCCAGGTCACGGGTGGAGATACTGTCGAGTGCATAACTTACCGGCAAAAAATCCTTAAATTTCATCTCCTATACTTTTCGTGAGGGTTTAATTATGTTCCGCCCGACGTTTACTTCTTTGAACGTTTACTTCTTTCCCCGAAAATCTTCTTAGATCTACTGTTCCTCTTCACAACCTGCTCTCAACTAAAATGCATAACAAGTTTCCTTGCAGCTTGTACAGTGACTAGAAATCCAACTCACAGAGGATCACTAGAATAAGTTGCCGGTTCAACATTTCCATGGATACATGGTGCATGTAGTCCATCGCCCAAAGCGGCACACAAATGACTTGGACAAGTATTACGAGAACAATCTTTGACGTTTGTATAGAGACATTATCGAAATTATTGTTAACTTACTACGAAAAATCTTAAAACAATTGGCCGATACTGACAGAACAAAAATTACAAAATCCTCTATGATGACGACGACGACGATATCCATAATATGGCCATGAATGTTGGCTAGAGTGAAAATAAAAATTCACAGATTTTCCCTCGGTCGAAGCCCATCGATTGACTGCTTATTGCCGATTGTTAGAAATTCTTTTCGTTTATGTGTTTGTCTGTCTGTGTGGAAATTGCCAAGTCATTACCGAACGAATTTCAACGTTCTCTAGTTTTTTTTCGCCGGCATAAAGTATTCCAACTATTGCCGCTGCTACAGCAGCAAATGTAATTACCAATCCAATTGTCATGATTTGGAAAATTCGTAATGGGGTATTTGTTTGTTACAACAGTTGCATTGCTATTGGCCGGAGCGTTGATTATGCAGTGCATTATCGAAATTCGTTTGAAGGAAATTCAATCGATGGCGATTTTAATTTGTTACTGTCACTGATTGTGGTGCAGAAACCTCAGCTTCTGTTTGCAATTGAGACATTCTTAGATAATCAAAGTCGGCAAAAACAAGAACTCTTATGGACATCACCATTGAATTATACTTGAGAAGAATTTCGCCTTGTTAATATAATGCTCAAGATTATAATATTATGGTGATATTTATTGTAGAGATGACACAGGAAAATGAACTTTTAGAATTCGAAATAAACTAGGCACTGAATTCGATGCGTTGCAGTAGAGGGTTTAGGAAGATTCTTATCCTCTCTTTATCTTGTAAAGCAATCAAGATGAGTAATAGTTAGCATGCGAATATCATAGCAAATCAAAGAAAATAATGAAGCTCTGAGGAGCAAAAACTCTGAGATCAACCAAAAACCCAAGCGGTCCAAACTCCCCAAAAGGACACTACTTGATTCATATTTTAATGAGTGTGCCAAAATAATTATCAATTCATCTGGTACATCAGTGCAACGCCTTTCAGGCTGTTACGAAATTCGAAGACACTTTTCTCAACTTAATTCTTCCATCGGAGCCATGGCTGATATAGGAATAAGAGCCTGAAAATACTTTTTGGAAACATGACAAGATCACATCAGCCATTCGTTTCTATTCTATTCTATTCTATTAGTTCTAGAGAGAAGTTCGCCAATGTGGTATCACAATGGACTGAATAGTCTAAGTGAGCCTGATACATTGGGCTGCCATCTAACCTAACCTAACCCATTCTATTAGTCGAAGGAATCCAATTCCTGATCTACGTAGGGACAGATAGAAGATTCACAATTTTAGAAAAGCAACGCAAGACGATCCCTATATAGATCCCTATCACTTTCAGGATCTTTTTATAGTGGTTGCTAATTTAATTTCGTTAGAATATGAAGTAGATTTCAGCCTAAGGGTTAGTGTAATTTGGAGATCTAAGGAGCCAAAGGAGAAACCCAGAAATGTGTAGCCTGAATATGTACCTGAATGTTGGATGATTTGCTTTTTCCTGATACGTATCTCGAATCCCTCCTGAACAAAAATAACAATACTATAATAATCTAACCATGTTACTCCAGTACTATAATTTATAAGATGTAATCTTGTTGTACTGGAAATACGATACAATAAATGAATCAATAATGTTCGAGGGAGATGGTAAACGATTCCCAAGAAGGAACTCCGGTAATGCTAACTGGGAGCTACTTAGGATCCTGAGTTTCGCCAAGAATAACGACAGCTTGTAATCACACACAAGCTAGAGATATGGTCTAAGCTTCTACAACACACTGAAATCGAATAAAAATCTCTGTGGAGGACGAGTTGGAATCTTACATATCCCAAATGGAAAGACAACATCTGTATTTCGTTGGCGGCGTAAACTTTTAAGGCTGATAATGTACCGAATGCCTTTCCCAAGAAATATTTCGCCTACCGCCAGACAGTTTATCTGAAGGTATAAGCAATTCCCAACATCGCTCTGCACTTCCCTTTGAAAGAGTGTTGCCGGTCAAATTCCCAACATCGGTCCGCACTTCCCTTTGAAAACACTAAAGTTGGCAGATAAGAGGAATAGAACCACAAGAGAAGCCATGTCCTGGCTCTAGGACCCATATCTCACCAAGAAGTTCAATATAACACACAAAAGAGAGAGAGAGATGGTCCAAGCATCTTCAACAATCGGACATCGAATCCAAATATCTGTGGAGGACGATTTCGAATGTCTCAAATCCAAAAGTGGAATAAATAATATCTCTATTTCGTTTTGGGCTTAAACTTTGAAGGTTGATGCCTTTCATCGAATGTCCTCCGCAAATGCTTCGTCTACCCCAAGACAGTTTATCATGCAAGCAGAAGGCATAAGCAAGTCATATCGGACATCCACACTTCACTTACTCAGGACGAGTTTGACCATATCTCAACACAAAAGTAAACTTCGGCAGAAAAAATTTAATCAATGTCTTGACTAGAGAGAGTAAGAAGCTTTCTAGACGGTTAAATTCCCGACATAAGTCAGAACTTCCCTATGGAAACATGAAATTTGGCTTTCTCTTCAGGAAGAGAAAACATGTCCTTACCTGGCCCTATGATCTTGAGTCTCACCAATTAGATGAGCATCACACACAAACGAGAGAGATGGTCCAAGCATCTGCAACAATCTGACATTGAATCCAAGCATCTGTGAATGACGATACATCTGTTTCGTTAGCCGGCCAAACTCTGAAATCTGATACCCCTACAGCCAATGACTGCTGCAGACCATTTTTCGCTTATCTTTAGACTATTTATCGTACAATTAGAAAGTAAAATCAAAAATTCCGTTCCGCCAAATCACACATCCTTTACGCCTTATAGGGAATTTCATAAGAAAACACCTGCATCCAGGAGGAAAAAACAAAAAGTGCTTCAAGGAGGCGAAGGCACCTTTACCACTACCAGGTTTCTACCCTGTAAATATGTTCCAAGGAACTTGATGCGAAAAGTTATTATTAACTCTCTGGATTCAAGGACTTCTTTTCCGATAGGAATCTGAAATTTTGTACCCCAAAATCGATACCAACTGAATCTATATGATGGATGTTTGTTGTTTGTGGCAAGAGCATTCCCCCGTTCCAATAACATCAAAGTTCATAGAGCGATGTTTGGAAACGTATTACTCCATGGAACTTGCCATAAACGTTCGGAGCAGAAAGAGAAGAGACTTTGACTGGAAGAACTGGGGGAAGATAAGAAGACTATGGAGGAGAGTCGATTGATGGTCCCCTCATCGATTAGCCGGTTACTGTGTAGGGCCCCAGATGTGGTAAGATCACCTAAAAAAATCCAAACGATGTAAAATACTGGGCTCTCATTCGAAGTCACCTGTGAGGAGCTGCCGGCTTCGCTTCGTTTCGGCCGATTGGAGTTTTCTACACAGATAAGGAATATGATGATAAGGAGGAATCTCATGATTAGAGGAAGGACTCTCCTAGAGAATAACTAGAGTAGGAAGTCAAAGTCTCGTGACTACAGACAGAGGCAGATTTGCGGGCGGGATAAGGGAATATCACCATATCATGATTAGAGAAGCAGTTCTTCTCCAGGACGAGGATGTGGATGAGAAGAGGGAATCTCATAGCTAGAGGAAGGACTCTCCTTTGGTGTAAGAACGGCGTTGGGTGTGCGGACGGGTGGAGGCAACAGTGATGACTCATATATTATTAAGGATATTTAAATATTCCCACTCTGTTAACAAAATAATCTATGGAAAGAATGTCATAAGTTACGATACTCTAAAAAACTAAAATCACTTTCGATCAGATCTTCGATATGCGAATTAAGAACTCTCCTAGAGAATAGAGAAGGAAGCCAAAGCCTCGTGACCAGAGACAGAGGCAGAATTACGGTCGGGATGAGGGAATATCACGATCTCATGAATAGAGAGACAGCTCTTCTCTAATAAAGGGACGAGGATGTGTATGAGAAGAGGGAATCTCAATACTAGAGGAAGGATTCTCCTAGAGACAGTGGCGGAATGGGAGAATCTCATGATTGGAATCGAGGATGTGGATGAAAAGAGGGAATCTCATGGCTAGAGGAAGGACTCTCCTAGAGATGGGGGCAGAAATGCGGGCGGGATAAGGCAATCTCACGATTGGAAAGACAACTCTATTATAAGAACGAGGATGTGGACGAGAAGAGGGAATTTCAAAACGAAAGAACTCTCCTTTAGTGTAAGAACGGAGTTGGGGTTTGCGGGCGGGTAAAGGCAACCGAGACTGCTCCGACATTTTTAAGGATTTTTAAATATTCCCACACTGCTAACAAAATAATCTAAAGAGATAGAATCATGAGTTACGAAACTCTAAAAAAAAAAATAAAATAAAATCACTTTCGTTAAGATCTTTGATATGCGAATTAAAAACTCGTGCCAGCCATTAGATGTTCAGTGAAAAAAATTTCGTGTAAATGTCATAATCTGTTTTTTTTTTCTTTTGCCCATTTAAATTTCCACCAACAAATAACCTCATTACAAAAACGGAATATTTAGAAAATCCTCTTAGGTCTTCGCAATGACTTGTACCACTACCAACAAGCAATTCTTATCTGATCCTTATTTATTAAATCTATTAACATCAACTTTACGCTGTGTGCCAAGTACTCAAACACATTCATCCACGACCGCCTGCACTTTGGCTATGGTTGTTGAGTACTCATCAGTACTCACTCAAGCAATCAACAAATAATGCCGATGACAAAAGATGAGAAACGAAAAACACTGATACTGAAACACTATAACCTTCCTACCCAACTACCCGCCTGTCACTTGATGAAAACCAAATATGACATTTATTTAATTCAAAATCATTATTTTCAACGCGCATTGTAATTGATAACCATCTCCCCTTTTGCTGTGTCCTGGTTAGTTTTGTGTGTTTCGTTTTTGGGTTTTCCATTGATCCTTGTTTTGCAACAACATTGCCCACCAACAAGGACATCAAGTACACCACCAGTAGTAGTAGTACAATGTAGTACTCTACGTAGTAATTGTTTGTACTTGGTCATCGTCATCATCCATTGTAACTCGTGAAAATTTCCCCCAGAACCAAAAACCTCCTGTTATACCCTCTCCCCGTAGTCAGTGCTGGGTTTTGTGTCTTGCATTCACATTCTGGGGAATTTGTATGCCCCTAAACAAAAATAAACACCTTACATTTCAGACAATGACCAACAAGCAAACTATTTGCACGCTCCTCTTTTTTTTTCAACCAGCAAAAGTTGGTCCCTTTGGATTGTTGATATCGTCATTGATGTTGTAAATGTTCTTTGTTTGTGCATGAGAGAGGGAGAGAGAGTGCGTTTATGTGACTGGCCATAAAAGCCAAAGTCCTTGTAACAGTGACACACGCTGTAAACAAAACCCGAACACTTGAGATAATCGCCTTAGGGTTGTTTTGCAAAGCCCAATGTTGAGTTCCAACAGCGCAAAAGAAATCACAAAACAACAAAACCGTGTCCTTGTTTACCGTCTGCCTCTGTCGATGGTTGGCCGGTTTAGTTTACTGATTGCAGGTTGGCTTGTTCATTGTATTCGTTTGTGGTACATCAGTTTGTAATAAAATGTTGTGAGCATATAGCAAAATGGGTAGGCTTAATCAGTTTGGTTAAGGCAGGGAAATGTTTGATTTCGAAGAAAGCCAGGTAAAAACTTCGTACAACGATTTTTCCATTTCAAATTTGGGTATCCTTATCCAGTTCCTTATGCTTATTTATATTTTTATCCCTTTCCCTTATTTCATGTTTATCGTTGGACTTATCGATCGTAACTTTTTCATATCCTTAACCTGCCCGTTCCTTCAATCCTAGTTTCACCCGACCAGAGAGATTCTATAACGCTAGTGAAATTTCAGAATTCTTTAAAGGTCTCCCAAGCCTTTTTCTCCCTATCCTGGAAGATGGTAATGAGAACCACAAAATTTTGATTCTTCGATTTTGTCAAAAATTAATAAAAACCGAATTTAGATTTTTCGACTTTACCATAATCGATTTCTCGAAATGTCTATTTTGGCAAGTATCAAACTTTGGTAATTCAATTTAAATCAATTTTTAAAATAACATGAAATGGATCTATCAACTTGGAAGGTTCTACCCCTGTTCTATTCTATCCCTATCCTATCCCTATCCTATCCCTATCCTATCCTATCCTATCCTATCCCTATTCTATCCCTATCCTATCCTATCCCTATCCTATCCCTATCCTATCCCATCCTATCCCTATCCTATCCCTATCCTATTCCTACGCTATCCCTATACTATCCGTCTCCTATCCCTCTCCTATCCCTATCCTATCTCAATCCTAACTCAATTTTTAAAATAACATGAAATGGATCTATCAACTTGGAAGGTTCTATCCCTATTCTATCCCTATCCTATCCCTATCCTATCCCTATCCTATCCTATCCCTATCCTATCCCTTTCCTATCCCTACGCTATCCCTATACTATCCGTCTCCTATCCCTCTCCTATCCCTATCCCTATCCTATCCCAATCCTAACTCAATTTTTAAAATAACATGAAATGGATCTATCAACTTGGAAGGTTCTATCCCTATCCTATCCCTATCCCTATCCCTATCCCTATCCTATCCTATCCTATCCTATCCTATCCTATCCTATCCTATCCTATCCTATCCTATCCTATCCTATCCCTATCCCTATCCCTATCCCTATCCCTATCTCTATCCCTATCCTATCCCTATCCTATCCTATCCCTTTCCTCCATTTCATGTTATTTTAAAAATTGAGTTAGGATTGAGATAGGATAGGGATAGGAGAGGGATAGGAGACGGATAGTATGGGGATAGCGTAGGGATAGGAAAGGGATAGGATAGGATAGGATAGGGATAGGATAGGGATGGGATAGGGATAGGATAGGGATAGGATAGGGATAAGATAGGGATAGGGATAGGGATAGGATAGGATAGGGATAGGAAAGGCCCTATCCTATCCTATCCTATCCTATCCTATCCTATCCTATCCTATCCTATCCTATCCTATCCCTATCCCTATCCCTATCCCTATCCTATCCCTATCCTATCCCTATCCTATCCTATCCTATCCTATCCTATCCTATCCTATCCCTTTCCTATCCCTACGCTATCCCTATACTATCCGTCTCCTATCCCTCTCCTATCCCTATCCCTATCCTATCTCTATCCTAACTCAATTTTTAAAATAACATGAAATGGATCTATCAACTTGGAAGGTTCTATCCCTATCCTATCCCTATCCTATCCTATCCTATCCTATCCCTATCCCTATACCTATCCCTATCCCTATCCTATCCCTATCCTATCCTACCCCTTTCCTACCCCTTTCCTATCCCTATCCTATCCCTATCCTATCCCTATCCTATCCCTATCCTATCCCTATCCTATCCCTATCCTATCCCTATCCTATCCTTATCCCATCCCTATCCTATCCCTACGCTATCCCTTGCCTATCCCTCTCCTAACTCTAACAGTTAGGATATGAACTTTATTTATCGCTGTTTAGGATGACGCTAAATGGTTGGAGTGATATTAGACTTAGGAAAATATTCCAGTATTTCCAAGTAGTTGACGTTAATGAATTTCAGTAAGCCTAGGTTAGGTTAGGTTAGGTGGCAGCCCGTTGTATCAGGCTCACTTAGACTATTCAGTCCATTGTGATACCACATTGGTGAACATTGGTAAGCCTAACTGATCCGCTAAAGCAGTGTGATTGTGCCAATATCCCAAAGCCAATCTAAGCAGGAAAATCCACATACCGCATCGAAACCTTCAATTTATGACTTAGCCTGTCTGAAAATTTAGGCATGAGGAACATGTTGAAGGCTGATAGCAAAACAGTGGAGTAAAAGACTAACGATGCCATTGGTCCTCACCTCCTATCCCAATCCCACTCTCTCTCTCCCTTTTTTAGGCAAAGGAATAGAGAAGGAAGCTAAAAAAACTAAAATCACTTTCGATTAGATCTTTGAGATGCGAATTAAGAACTCGTGCCAGCTATTAGATGTTCGGTAAAAATCATGTAAATGTTATAATTTGTTATTATTTTTTTTTTTTTTTGCCCATTTTTCCTATCTCAATTCTATTCCTTGCCTATCCCTCTCTTAACACTATTCCATCCTATCCTATCTTTAGTTATCGGTGTTAGAATTGTTGCGGAGATGACGTTAATGAATTTCAATAAGCCTAACTGATTCGCTTACGTAGGATGAGTGTGACAATGTCCCAGTGCCAATATAAGCGCCGGCAGGAAAATTGACCTAGACTAAAGCGTGCAAATAATGCATTCTAGTGGGTCGATATCTCGTAACCCTTCCTAATTTCCCTAACCTAATAAGAAAATTCCAGGCCATGTGGACGATGATGATTAACTTTTTGGAATTCTCGGTGTAGGATACAGCCTGCGGGAAGCTCCCGGTTTCTCTTCGTTTCGGCTGATTTCAATTTGGAATATGAATAGTCTATGTGAGCCTGAAATTTGAAAATTTCGAAAATGAATAGTCTAAGCCTGAAACTAAATCGGGCTGCTACTTTAACCTATAGAGAAAAATTTGACGAGGTCACTCTTTCTTAGGCTATGGAATAGAGACAGACCATGCTGATCACTGGCATCGATTAACGTTTGGAATTTCTCGGTGTTGTGTACTTTTATCGGTGGACTGCGAGGAGCTGCCTACGTTGCTTTGTATCGGCCGATTGGCATTTGGTGTATAGAGAAACAAAAAGTGATGAGAGCACTTTACTCTTAGGCTATGGAATAGAGAAGGAAGCCAAGGTCTCGTGGCAGGGGCAGAATAGTGGGCGGTATAATAGAATCTTACGACTAGAGAGACAGCTCACCTCTTGTGTAACGAAGGAGATGTGGATGAGAAGATGGAATCTCACGACTAGAGAGACAGTTCACCTCTTGAGTAAGGACGAGGATGTGGATGAGAAGATGGAATCTCACGACTGGAGAGAATACTCTCCTCTAGTGTCTTATCCCTATTCTGTCCCTATCCCTATTCTGTCCTTGTCCTTCACCTATTCTATACTTATTCTATGCCGATCCCCTCCCTAGCATATCTCTTATCTTCATCTGCTTTTTATGCTTATCCTACACCGATCCTTATTCCTGTCCGCATCCTTTTCCTATTCCTAATCCTAATATACGGCAATGCCATCACCCTCCATTTACCTATCGCTATCCCGTTAACCTATTTCTTATGTTATCTCTTTACATTGAACCAACGTGGAATATTGATTAAAAGTGACGTATGGGAGATGCTGGATGTGCGGGAGCACAACTCCCACCATTCCAGGCACGGACAATTCGACAAATTCGTCAGGAATAAAAGACGCCTAGTCCGTTCTAAGGGAATTGTCGAATTGTCCGTGCCCAGACGGGAGGGAGGTGTGCTCCCGCACACCCAGTATCTCCCACCCAAGTCACTGCTAGCATGCGCGCCCGGATGACATCTCTCAGAATTTCCAAGCATCTCACTGTGGTTCTGCATTCGATATAGGCTATAAAACGGCTTCCTTATCACCGATTTTACCATTGAATCAAGCAACATACCTTGATCGGCGAGAAGTTCACTACCTCTGGTATCACATAGGATATAACAAGTATATCTATAACATTGGGAAAACCCCAGATATAACCTATCCTGTACCTATCAGTAGGTAGCAGTTTTCATTCATGAACGTAAAGTTTATATTTCCCGAACATCTCCGCGTTCATCCCATATCCATTTCCTTATCCGAACCATACAACTTATCCAGCCTACTTCTGCTTCCCAGCAGTCTTAGAACATCATCCATTCAAATTTCTATACCTATTCCTATCCTTATCTCTTTATATAGAACCAACGTGGAATATTGGTTAGCAGTGTCGTGGGTGGTCAGTATGGGAGATGCTAGATGTGCGGGAACACACCTCCCACCCTTCCCGACACGGACAATTCGACAAATTCGTCAGGAATAAAAGACGCCCAGTCCATCCTGAGGAAATTTTCGAATTCCACGCGCCTGGACGGGAGGGAGGTGTACTCCTGTACACCCAGTATGTCCCATATTGGCCACCCACGTCACTGCTAGCATGCGCGCCTGGGTGACATCTCTCAGAATTTCCAAGCATCTCACTGGGGTTCTGCACAATTCGAGATCGGTTATAAAAAGGCCTCCCTTATCACCGTGTTTGCCATTGAATCAAGCAACACATCTAGATAGGCGAGAATTTCACTACCTTTTGTACCACATAGGATATAGGAAGTATACTATAACATCGGTAACACCCCAGATATAACCTATCCTGTACCTATCAGTAGGTAGCAGTTTTCATTCATGAACGTAAAGTTTATATTTCTCCGCGTTCATCCCATATCCATTTCCTTATCCGAACCATACAACTTATCCAGCCTACTTCTGCTTCCCAGCAGTCTTAGAACATCATCCATTCAAATTTCTATACCTATTCCTATCCTTATCTCTTTATATAGAACCAACGTGGAATATTGGTTAGCAGTGTCGTGGGTGGCCAGTATGGGAGATCCTGGATGTGCGGGAGCATAACTCCCACCCTTCCTCGAACGGACAATTCGACAAATTCGTCAGGAATAAAAGATGCCTAGTCCGTTCTAAGGGAATTGTCTAATTGTCCGTGCCCGGGCGGAAGGGAGGTGTACTCCTGCACACCCAGTATCTCCCATATTGGCCACCCATGTCACTGTTAGCATGTGCACCTGGCTGACATTTCTTAGAGTTTCAAAGCGTCTCAATGTGGTTCTGGGATCGGCTAGGGGAGAATTTCACTACCTCTGGTATCACATAGGATATAAGAAGTATATCTATAACATCGGGAAAACCCCAGATATAACCTATCCTGTACCTATCAGTAGGTAGCAGTTTTCATTCATGAACGTAAAGTTAATATTTCCCGAACATCTCCGCGTTCATCCCATATCCATTTCCTTATCCGAACCATACAACTTATCCAGCCTACTTCTGCTTCCCAGCAGTCTTAGAACATCATCCATTCAAATTTCTATTCCTATTCCTATCCTTATCTCTTTATATAGAACCATTGGTTAGCAATGTCGTGGGTGGCCAAATTCATCAGAAATAAAAGATGCCCAGTCCGTCATGAGGAAATTTTCGAATTGCACGTGTCTGGACGGGAGGGAGGTGTACTCCTGCACACCCAGTATGTCCCATATTGACCACCCACGTCACTGCTAGCATGTGCGACTGGGTGACATCTCTCAGAATTTCCAAGCTTCTCACTGTGGTTCTGCACAATTCGGGATCGGCTATAAAAAGGCCTCCCTTTTCACCGATTTTACCATTGAATCAAGCACCACACCTTGATAGGGGAGAATTTCACTACCTCTGGTATCACATAGGATATAAGAAGTATATCTATAACATTGGGAAAACCCCAGATATAACCTATCCTGTACCTATCAGTAAGTAGCAGTTTTCATTCATGAGCGTAAAGCTTATATTTCCCGAACATCTCCGTGGTCATCCCATATCCATTTCCTGATCCGAACCATACAACTTATCCAGCCTACTTCTGATTCCCAGCAGTCTTAGAACATCATCCATTCAAATTTCTATACCTATTCCTATCCTTATCTCTTTATATAGAACTGCTAACCAACTGCTGCTAACTGGGTGGCCAGTATGGGAGATTCTGGATGTGCGGGAGCATAGCTCCCACCATTCCATTCCAATTCGACAAATTCGTCAGGAACAAAAGACGCCCAGTCCGTCCTGAGGAAATTTTCGAATTGCACGTGCGTGGACGGGAGGGAGGTGTACTCCTGCACACCCAGTATCTACCGTATTGGCCACCCACGTCACTGCTAGCATGCGCGCCCGCGTGACATCTCTCAGAATTTCCAAGCATCTCACTGTGGTTCTGCACAATTCGAGATCGAATATAAAAAGGCCTCCCTTATATTTCCCATATCCATTTCCTTATCCGAACCATACAACTTATCCATCCTACTTCTGCTTCCCAGCAGTCTTAGAACCATTAAAATTTCTATTGATTTTTTGGAGTCTTTGCCTCTAGGTCTACGCTACTCACCCCTATCCAACCCACCTCATATTGGGACTAAAGTTCTTTAGGTTCCTTTCAGCACTCAAACCAGACATTCGTCTACACTCACTCGTCCTTACGCACGAATTCACATTTGACAATTGAACCAAAAAAAAAGGTCCTGCTTTTACGCATATCAAAGGAAATTGAGATATTATCACAGCAATGATCAAAAAAGGGAAACTATTGTCGGCACATGTATCCGTTTATTTGTTATGACTTTGTCTTTTTTTGTCCTTGCTCGACCATCCGTAATTCCATTCAGAGGTATTGTCTGACTGTCTGTCTGTCCGTCGGTCTTGTCAAACCTTACCTTGTTGACTGTTGCTAACGTTTTTATAGAGTGGCGGAGGGGGAGGGGAGGGCAACACTCACTACACTACAATTATCGCAGTGATTTTGCCAAAACGAACGAATTGTAAACCATGAAGTCGAAATATGAACCACCCCACACCATCATAATCATCACCATCGCCACCACTACACTCCACTCCACTCATCAACACCATTCTCTATTAACATGGGAATTGAAGGAAACCCGGAACTCCTGGATATCCTGGACATGTGTATGTGATTTGTAAAGGAACTACCAAACGCATAGAGATTTCTCGGAGATATTATTTTCCATTGTAAACGTTGACATATTGTCGGCTAATCAGTTCCGCCGCAAAACTGATTTCCACCGATATAACCTGGTAGTGAAGCCTACTTGACTAGTAGTAGATGATGATGATAAGGGGCGGTGAGGGGACAATTCATACAACACTGATAGCCTCTATGGCCATGGAAATGGTGGAAAACATTTATGCTGCCTTGTCGTCTTCATTATGTGCGTTTTATAGCCATGGCAATGCTTGACATGCGTTAAAGCGATGGCAATCTGAATCCTTTAGTACTCCCTTGATATTTAACCCATGTTAGTCCTCAACCAAAAAAAAAAACAAAACAAGAGAAATAAAAATCCTTTCGTCCTTTGTGAGCATGGCATATAAGTCCTTGGAGGTAACTCTTCATCGTCATCCCATCCATATGATTGAGGGTGCTTTTGTCTTTGGGGTTGGTTGGCCCATATGCAAGCCCATTTTCAGCCACATAATGTCTGGCCTTCTACCATATCCTTTTTCTCTTCATAGACTCAATGTCACTGTGTGTGCGAGTGCGTGTACAACATATGATGGTGATTTTTGATTTTTATATTTCAATTAGGGTGGTATTACGTTTTTGGTTATTTGATGATTGCACAATCATCCAACACATTGTAGCTGTCATAACTTTTATGTCACGCTGGTCTTACCGAAAAAATTACTCTTGTTTGTTTTTGTTTTTCTGTTTACCCCATCCCCTCTTCCGACGAAAAGGATTTATTAAGGGCGGCAAAATGATGTGGTACTAAATTAGTTATGTTTACTCTTTCATTAGAGTTAAGATTTTTCGATAGGGGCAATAAAGTTTTATACGTTGTAAGGTGAAGGGTGGAGGTTTTCAGAAAGACTTGAGTTTCCCTCAATGGTAGGAAAATCCAACCATTTAATTAAGAGATTATTTGTATTTGTCTAAATAGTGAAGTGAAGTTTGTTTTTCAAATCACGATAGCACTTTATGAAACTAATGACCATATTTCTGGGCGCCTACTTGGCGCCCGCTTTTCCCTTCGTAGACTTCGTTGGGAGGATCCATACCGACGCTTAGGTTAGGTTAGGTGGTAGCCCGATGTATCAGGCTCACTTAGACTATTCAGTCCATTGTGATACCACATTGGTGAACTTCTCTCTTATCACTGAGTGCTGCCCGATTCCATGTTAAGCTCAATGACAAGGGACCTCTTTTTATTGCCGAGTCCAAACGGCGTTCCACATTGCAGTGAAACCACTTAGAGAAGCTTTGAAACCCTCAGAAACGTCACCAGCATTACTGAGGTGGGATAATCCACCGCTGAAAAACATTTTGGTGTTCGGTCGAAGCAGGAATCGAACCCACGACCTTGTGTATGCAAGGCGGGCATGCTAACCATTGCAACACGGTGGCTCCCTACCGACGCTTATCTTTTCTATGTTGTCAAATAGAATTACAGGGCAGATCCCTATCCTATCCTACCTATCCTGTCCCTACCTTATCTCTATCACATCCTTTCCCTATACCAACTCTATCCCTCTCCTTCACCCTATTCCATTCATATCCTAACCCTATCCTATCTTTAGTTATCATTGTTAGGATGGTCCTAAACGATTGCGGTGATGATAGATCTGGGGAAATACTCCAGTATTCCCGAGGAATGGGCGTTAACAAACTTCAGTATGCCTGACTGATTCACTTACGCAGGATAAGAGTGACAATAACCCAGTGCGAAAGTAAGCGCCGGCAGGAAAATTTACGTGAATATCTTGACTAAATCGTGCAAAGAATGCATTCACGATGTTACGGTAATAATCACGGTAGGACTTTATGACAATAATTTGGCACCAAATCCTTCTCTCTTATCACTGAGTGCTGCCCGATTCCATGTAAAGCTCAATGACAAGGGACCTCCTTTTTATAGCCTAGTCCGAACGGCGTTCCACATTGCAGTGAAACCACTTAGAGAAGCTTTGAAACCCTCAGAAACGTCACCAGCATTACTGAAGTGGGATAATCCACCGCTGAAAAACATTTTGGTGTTCGGTCGAAGCAGGAATCGAACCCACGACCTTGTGTATGCAAGGCGGGCATGCTAACCATTGCACCACGGTGGCTCGAGGCCTTTGTTGGTAGACTTCTTTGGGTGCTCCGAACTTATGGTTCAGACTCGATACATTTCTTGGCAGATTTCTTTAGGATCCTCACCGATCCTTGCCTTTCCCATCTTGTCAAAATGAATTACATCTAAAGGGTGATACGGTCAAAATTTGGTCAATATAAAATTGACGTATTTCTTTCAATTTTGCATTTAAAAAAACCTGAACACCCCTCATTTTGAAGGTGTGTGTGTGTAGAATGTTGCTCCTATTTTGATTTTGGAATTCACTCTTCAGTTGTCAAAATGCCGTCCAAGCAAGAAGAGCAGCGTATCAAAATTTTGCTCGCGCATCGCGAAAATCCGAGCTACTCGCACCCAAAGCTGGCAAAATCGCTAAAAGTTGCCAAGTGAACCGTTACAAAAGTAATTAAAGTGTTTGGGGAACGTTTGTCGACAGCCAGGAAGTCTGGATCGGGGGGAAATCGAAAACCAGAAGCCGCTGAGACGACAAAGAGAGTTGCCGGTAGTTTCAAGCGAAACCCTAAACTCTCTCTCCGAGATGCCGCAAGTAAGCTGGGTGTATCGTCTACAACCGTGCATCGAGCCAAAAAACGAGCCGGACTATCGACTTACAAGAAGGTAGTGACTCCAAATCACGATGATAAACAAAATACGACGGCCAAAGCGCGATCCCGGAGGCTGTACACGACGATGCTGACGAAGTTTGACTGCGTGGTAATGGACGACGAAACCTACGTCAA
Source organism: Haematobia irritans (assembly GCF_050003625.1). Classification (NCBI taxonomy): domain Eukaryota; kingdom Metazoa; phylum Arthropoda; class Insecta; order Diptera; family Muscidae; genus Haematobia; species Haematobia irritans. The sequence continues at coordinate 156,592,032 of NC_134401.1, read as the reverse complement.
AGCCGACTACAAGCAGCTTCCGGGACAGGAGTTTTATACGGCAAAAGGAAGGGGAAAGGTAGCAGATATTTTCAAGCACATAGAACTGTCAAAGTTCGCAAAGAAATATCTGGTTTGGCAAGCCATCTGTACCTGTGGCTTGAAAAGCAGCATTTTCATAGCTTCCGGGACTGTCAACCAAGAAATTTACGTGAAAGAGTGTTTGAATAAACGTCTGCTGCCTTTCCTGAAGAAACACGGTAGTTCCGAACTGTTTTGGCCGGATTTGGCATCTTGCCATTACGGTAAAAAGGCCATGGAGTGGTACGCCGCCAACAACGTGCAGGTGGTTCCCAAGGACAAGAACCCTCCCAACACACCAGAGCTCCGCCTAATTGAGAAATACTGGGCTATTGTCAAGCGGAACCTAAAGAAGACCAAAAAAACTGCTTAGGACGATCAGCAGTTCTGCGGCGAAAAAGGTGGACAAGGTGGCTGTACAAAATCTGATGGCAGGTGTCAAGCATGAGGCCCGGCAATTCGGATTTGGAAAAGCGAAAGCCTAACCGATTTACACGCGTTTCCCTTGACCAAATTTTGACCGTATCATCCTTTACTTGGCGCCCGCTTTTCCCTCCGACTACAGGTTTTCCGGTTCAGAGTCTATGGCATTCTTGGTAGACTTCGTTGGGAGGATCCATATCGACGCTTATCTTTTCTATGTTGTCAAATAGAATTACAGGGCAGATCCCTATCCTATCCTACCTATCCTGTCCCTACCTTATCTCTATCACATCCTTTCCCTATACTAACTCTATCCCTCTCCTTCACCCTATTCCATTCATATCCTAACCCTATCCTATCTTTAGTTATCATTGTTAGGATGGCCCTAAACGATTGCGGTGATGATAGATCTAGGGAAATACTCCAGTATTCCCGAGGAACGGTTCAGACTCGATACATTTCTTGGCAGACTTCTTTAGGAGGCTCCTCACCGATCCTTGCCTTTCCCATCTTGTCAAAATGAATTACAACTAAAGACAAGAAGATTGCCATAGCTTCGGTTTTGATTAAGGTGGATAAGGAGACCTGGGTCAGGTTCAAAACAACAAAGGTTCAATCTTTCTCTTCATTTCATTCAATTCAAGATCCAATCTAATTGCCCAAAATGTCGCCCTAACACCTTCAGAATGTGTCATCTTTGGAAGGCTCCACGCTGACCTTTGTCTTTACCATCTTGTAAAAATGACAGCTACAGTCAAGAAAAATGCCACGCATTTGGTTTTAATGAGAGTGGACAAGAAGACTTGGTTGATGTCCAAGACAACAAGAGTTCCATATTTACCATCCATTCTTTGAAAGACATCCAAAGTTCTTCAACTTCAATCGCTCAATTTGTCGGTCTAAAACCTTCAGAATAAGTCTTCTGCTGTACGCTCCTCTTCGATCATTGCCTTTCCCATCTTGTCAAGAAGAATTACAGCTCTGACCAAGAAGACTGCCATGCCTTTGATTGTGATCAGGGTGGATAACCAGACTTGGTTGGGGTCCAAGAAAAGAAGGGTTCCAAGTTTATCATTCTTTCTTTAAAAACATCCCAAATTCTTCCCATGTAGAATCGCTCATTTTGTCGACTTGAAACCTCCAGAATGTGGAAGGCTCCTCGCCAACCATTGTTTCTCCCATCATGTCAAGAAGAATTACAGCTGTAGACAAGATTGTCATACCTTTGATCAGTGTAGATAAGGAGGCCTAGTTCAGGTCCAAGACTAGAAGAGTTATATCTGTGTTCTCCTTTCTTTTGGAGACCTTTCAAAATCTTCGAGTCCAATCGTTCGGTTTGTCGACCAGTTTACTCCTCAACATGAGTAAACACCCTTTGAATTTTCAATTTGGCGCCCATCTTCTCTTGCACAGAAGATTTGGTCATTATTTTCCTTTACTTGTTATACCCTCCACCATAGAATGGGGGGTATATTAACTTTGTCATTCCGTTTGTAACACATCGAAATATTGCTCTAAGACCCCATAAAGTATATATATTCTGGGTCGTGGTGAAATTCTGAGTCGATCTGAGCATGTCCATCCGTCCGTCCGTCTGTTGAAATCACGCTAACTTCCGAACGAAACAAGCTATCGACTTGAAACTTGGCACAAGTAGTTGTTATTGATGTAGGTCGGATGGTATTGCAAATGGGCCATATCGGTCCACTTTTACGTATAGACCCCATATAAACGGACCCCCAAATTTGGCTTGCGAGGCCTTTAAGAGAAGCAAATTTCATTCGATCCGGCTGAAATTTGGTACATGGTGTGGTATATGGTCTCTAACAACCTTGCAAAAATCGGCCCATAATTATATATAGCCCCCATATAAGCCGATCCCCAGATTTGACCTGCGGAGCCTCTTAGAGGAGCAAAATTCATCCGATCCGGTTGAAATTTGGAACATGGTGTTAGAATGTGGTCTCTAACAAACACGCAAGAATTGGTCCATATCGGTCCATAATTATATATAGCCCCCATATAAACCGTTCCCCAGATTTGATCTCCGGAGCATCTTGGAGGAACAAAATTCATCTGATCCGGTTGAAATTTGGTACGTGGTGTTAGTATATGGTCTCTAACAACCATGCAAGAATTGGTCCATATCGGTCCATAATTATATATAGCCCCCATATAAATCGATCCCCAGATTTGTCCTCCGGAGCCTCTTGGAGGCGCAAAATTCATCCGATCCGGTTGAAATTTGGAACATGGTGTTAGAATGTGGTCTCTAACAAACACGCAAGAATTGGTCCATATCGGTCCATAATTATATATAGCCCCCATATAAACCGTTCCCCAGATTTGATCTCCGGAGCCTCTTGGAGGAACAAAATTCATCTGATCCGGTTGAAATTTGCAACGTGCTTTTAGTATAAGGCCGCTATAACCATGCCAAAATTGGTCCATATCGGTCTATAGTTATATATAGCCGATCCCCAATCACACAAAAATTGGTCCATATCGGTTCATAATCATGGTTGCCACTCGAGCCAAAAATAATCTACCAAAATTTTATTTTTATAGAAAACATTGTCAAAATGTTATTTCTACAGAAAATTTTGTCAAAATTTTATTTCTATAGAAAATTTTGACAAAATTTTATTTCTATAGAAAATTTTGTCAAAATTTTATTTCTATAGAAAATTTTGACAAAATTTTATTTCTATAGAAAATTTTGACAAAATTTTATTTCTATAGAAAATGTTGTCAAAATTTTATTTCTATAGAAAATTTTGTCAAAATTTTATTTCTATAGAAAATTTTGTCAAAATTTTATTTCTATAGAAAATTTTGTGAAAATTTTATTTCTATAGAAATTTTTTCCAAATTTTATTTTTATAGAAAATGTTGTCAAAATTTTACTTCTAGAGAAAATGTTGTCAAGATTTTATTTTGTCAAAATTTTATTTCTATAGAAACTTTAAACTTAATTATATACGTATTTAATCGGCCTTTTTAGTTTAATATATACCACGTATGGACTATGTGGTATATATTACGGTGTTAGGAAGTTTTAAGATACCTTGCCATCGGCTTCAGTAGAAGTTTCTACGCAATCCATGGTGGAGGGTACATAAGCTTCGGCCGGGACGAACTTACGGCCGTATATACTTTTTTTTTTTTTTTTTTTTTTTTTTTTGTTTCATGGTGATGGGTCTTTAAGATTTGGCCCGGTAGAACTTACGGCTATATATGTTTGTTTTCGATTCCCATTACAATCCAAATTTGGCATTACAAACTTGCACTGGACTCTTTGGGTTTCTTTGGATATTAGGTAATGTAGTATCAGAGAATCACTCTCACTATTTAACACCTTGAGAATTTATAAGTCTCCAAGTTCATTTGATAGCAAATCTAAATAATTCTCTTATACCCATATAACATAGTGATAGGCTTAATATGGCTTCTAACGATCCATCAATTTACGTAGGCCCTTATTCACTTCTATCACGAGGGGGCCTTTCCTGGACATCCCTTGCCAGACATATCTTTATTATATTTTGGAATAAAAAATAGTTCCCAAACATTTTAATCTAATTTCTACAGACATTATTGGAGTGTGGCCTATATTATCCACCCAAACAAAAACAAATAGTGGGTGTTCACGCCTTAATGATCTACCTTGCACTGCTAATAAAGACAAATAACCCATCATCAGGGAAGGGACTCTGTTTTCTGTACATCACAAAACTAAAGTTAACTTTAGACATATGCTTGGGTGAAAACCAGAAACAAAAAAAAAAATACAATTTATGATTGACTATTTATGTTTATTCCTTAAACATTTTAGCATTTTTTAGGGTTGATGACATTACCTTTTTGGCCGCTACAACAGCATCTCATCAACATTAGAGTAGGATCTTTGGTGGTTGTAACTTGAGCCAAGGGACCATAATAAATAGCGGCAAAATGGCAATGACCATGTCTACACCTCACGTACTTTAGATCCTTTTTGTCTTATGGCCTACACGGTGTTTTGTGAGCGCAAGTTCAATTGCCCATATTCTTTTATTCCAGCGATAATTTGATCCCAAGGGGTCTAATTTGTGTTGAAATGTTTTTTTTTTTTTGTTTTTATCATTTTTCATATTAAACATAAACGCAACAAAAAAACTAACGATACAATAAAACCAAATCTAACCGAATCTTTGAAATCTCGTTTAGAAAGAGGAAACATAGGAACTGACAGTTCGGATTGTTGTTGTTGTTGTATGTATTTTATGTTTATGGCCAACCGTTGTTAGTTGGTTTATGAGTATGAGCGGATTACTAGAAAAAAACTTCAAACGACCAAACAAACGAAACATTGCCACGGTTGCCACTCGAAACTTAAATAATCTACAAAAATGGGGACAAAATTGTACAAAAAAAATACCAAACAAAAAAAATATTTTGAAAAATTTTAATTTTATAGAAAATTTTGTCAAAATTTTATTGAAATAGAAAATTTTGTCAAAATTTTATTTAAATAGAAAATTTTGTCAAAATTTTATTTAAATAGGAAATTTTGTCAAAATTTTATTTCTATAGAAATTTTTCTCAAAATATTGTGGTTAAATTATTAGGGCCGATAAAATATCGACAAAACCGAAGTGGATAGCACTCTTAACCTTCCCTGAAAATTCCAACAAAATTTAGAAACTTTCCTTCAAGTGTGGGGCAAGCAGAAGGTTCCCTCCTCGACCAAACAAACAACAGGTACACCATATTTCATAACCTTCCCCCACGGCCTGTGTAAATTTCAAGGAATCTTGAGTATTTAATTTTTTTCAGTTTTAGAGGAGGTCCCGGCTCCCCGAGCAAATATCGAAAAGTGATGTAGCGTATCTTGAAATTATAAGCCCTATTTTTAAAAAGCAGGGCAAGGGGCGACCACTCTTCCCGTCCAAATATCACTAAATCTGGAGAGCCCACGTCATCTATTAATTTAAAGTAAATAGGAAAAGTTTAATTGTTTCTCTGTATGTACTTACGGAGAAGCGGATGTCTCCCTATGTCGTTTTATTTTTCCCCGACCAAATAAAGGGTGGTTAAATTGTAAGGGCCGATGTTGAATGTGAACCACACCTAAACGCCAATTTTTTCCGAATTTTATTTGACATTTCTCTATTTCAGACTTACTCAATTTGAACCATGGAGAGATACACAATCCAACAACGTGTTAAATGGTTCCAAGAAATGGCAACAGTGGATGATCAATTTTCGAAGGAAATCATCTTCAGTGATGAGGCACATTTTCACCTCAGTGGATTCGTCAATAAACAGAATTGCCGCATTTGGGCGAATGAGAATCCAAGAGTGATTGTCGAAAAACCAATGCACCCACAAAGAGTGAATGTTTGGTGCGGTTTATGGCCTGGCGGCATAATCGGGCCGTATTTTTTCCAATATGAGGCCGGTCAGGCAGTTACTGTGAATGGTGATCGCTATCGTGAGATGATAACGAACTTTTTACGGCCCGAATTGGAAGATATAGATGTGGACGATATGTGGTTTCAGCAGGACGGTGACACTTGCCACACAGCTAACGAAACAATGGATCTTTTGCGCAACAAATTCAATGGCCGTGTTATCTCACGTAATGGCGATGTCAATTGGCCGCCAAGATCATGTGATTTGACACCGTTGGACTTTTTTCTTTGAGTTTATTTGAAAGAAAAGGTGTACGTCGATAAGCCAGCAACAATTCAAGAGCTAAAGGATGAGATAATTCGGCACATTAACGGCATAGAACCTCCATTATGCCTCAGCGTCATCGAAAATTTGGACCATCGGATGAAGGTGTGCCACCGAGGTCGCGGTGCCCATTTGGCCGATATTTTGTTCCATATATAATTGAGTAATACCAATATATCAGAATAAAATAAAATTACAATAATTTCCTAAGTAGTTTGTGTTTTATTCAAAATCAACATCGACCCTCGAAAATTTTAACCACCCTATATTTCTATTGAAAATTTTGTCAAATATTATTTTTATAGAAAATTTGCTCAACATTTAATATCTATAGAAAGTTTTGGGCAAGTTTTATTTCTATAGAAAATTTAAGGAACGTTTTAATTCTTTAAAAAATTTTGTCAAAATTTTATTTCTATAGAAAATTTTTCCAAATTTTATTTGTGTAGAAATTTTGGTAAAATTTTATTTTTATAGAAAATTTGGTCAACATTTTATTTCTATTGAAAATTTTGTCGAAATTTTATTTCTACAGAAATTTTTTTCAAAATTTATATTTTTTCAAAAATTTTGTCAAACTTTAATTTTTGGTATATATAATAAATATTTTGGTAAAATGTTCTTTTCTATAGAAAATCTTGTCAACATTTTATTTCTATAGAAAATTTTGTCAAAATTTTATTTATATAGTAATTTGGACAAAATATTATTTCATTAGACATTGCAACATTTTTTTATACCCTCCACCATAGGATGGGGGGGGTATATTAACTTTGTCATTCCGTTTGTAACACATCGAAATATTGCTCTAAGACCCCATAAAGTATATATATTCTGGGTCGTGGTGATATTCTGAGTCGATCTGAGCATGTCCGTCCGTCCGTCCGTCTGTTGAAATCACGCTAACTTCCGAACGAAACAAGCTATCGACTTGAAACTTGGCACAAGTAGTTGTTATTGATGTAGGTCGGATGGTATTGCAAATGGGCCAGATCGGTCCACTTTTACGTATAGCCCCCATATAAACGGATCCCAAAATTTGGTTTGCGAGGCCTCTAAGAGAAGCAAATTTCGTCCGATCCGGCTGAAATTTGGTACATGGTGTTAGTATATGGTCTCTAACAACCATGCAAAAATTGGTTCACATCGGTCCATAATTATATATAGCCCCCATATAAACCGATCCCGCGATTTGGCTTGCGAGGCCTCTAAGAGAAGCAAATTTCATCCGATCCGGCTGAAATTTGGTACATGGTGTTAGTATATGGTCTTTCACAACCATGCAAAAATTGGTCTACATCGGTCCATAATTACATATAGCCCCCATATAAACCCATCCCCAGATTTGACCTCCGGAGCCTCGTGGAAGAGCAAAATTCATCCGATTCGGTTGAAATTTGGTACGTGAATTTAGTACATGATATTTAACAACCATGCCAAAAGTGGTCCATATCAGTCCATAATCATATATAATAGCCCCCATATAAACCAATCCTCAGATTTGGTTTTGGAGCCTCCTGGAGCAGCAAATTTCATCCGAGTCAGTTGAAATTTGGTACATTGTGCTATTTAGTATATGTCCGTTAACAACCATGCCTAACTAGGTCCATATCGGTATATAGTTATATGCAGCCTCATTAGACATTGCAACATTTTATTCTATCAAACGTTTTGACGATTTTTTTTCTCTTGAAAATTTGGTCAACATTTTATTTCTATCGAACATTTGGTAAACAGTTTATTTCCATAACAAATTTGATAAATATTTTATTTCTAAAGCAAATTTTGTCAAAATTTTATTTCTATTTTTTTCTATCTATTTTGAAAAAAATTCACTTTTATAGAAAATTTTGTCAATACTTTATTTCTATAATATAAATTTGGCCGAAATTGTATTTCTATAGAAATTTTGGTAAAAATTTTACTTGTATAGAAAATTTGGTCAAAATTTTATTTCTTTAGAAAATTTTGTCAAAATCTTATTTCTATAGAAAATTTTTTCAAAATTTTATTTCTATGGAAAATTTTGTCAAAATTTTATTTCTATAGAAAATTTTGTCAAAATTTTACTTCCATAGAAAATTTTGTCAAAATTTTACTTCTATAGAAAATTGCTTTAAAATTTTATTTCTATAGAAAATTTTGTCAACATTTTTTTACTGTAGAAAATTTTGTCAATATTTTATTACTATAGAAAGTTTTGTTGCTAAAGAAAATTTTGTCAAAATTTTATTTCTATAGAAAATTTTGTCAAAATTTTATTTCTATGGAAAATTTTGTCCAAATTTTATTACTATACAAAATTTTGTCAAAATTTTATTTCTATAGAAAATTTTGTAAAAATTTTATTTCTATAGAAAATTTTGTCAAAATTTTATTTCCATAGAAAATTTTGTCAAAATTTTATTTCTATAGAAAATTGTTTTAAAATTTTATTTTTATAGAAAATTTGGTTAGAATTTTATTTCTACAGAAAATTTTGTCAAATTTTTTTTTAATGTTGAGCATTTTGTCAATATTTTATTACTATAGAAAGTTTTGTTAAAATGTTATTTCTATGGAAAATTTTGTCAAAATTTTATTTCTATAGAAAATTTTGTTAACATTTTGTTTCTAAAGAAAATTTCGTCAAAATTTTTTGACAGTGGCATAGGAAAAGAGATATATTTGTTTCGAATTTATTTCGGCATAAGCCGGCTATCAATGTAAAACCTTTTTTCGGAGGGTTCAAGTGTGGTTTTTGTTGGGTTTAATAAACTGCCTGAATTTATTCTGATAATTGGTTGATAGTTTTGCTACAAGTAGAGGATGCTGATGAGGAATGTGGTAATTCCGAAACGTGCGTCCATCCAACCATCTTGCAGTCTATAGGGCTTTGCCCAAATAAATTTGACAAACATTCTTTTCCTCTGTTGGTTAAGCTACACTTGTAGTTTAGTCAATGTATGGTTTTAAGCTGCAATAAAAAACAACAACAATGCTTAAAGAACAAAACCAACAATAACAAAACAAAACAAATGGAAAATTTTATTTCTATAGAAAATTTTGTCAAAATTTTATTTCCATAGAAAATTTTGTCAAAATTTTATTTCCATAGAAAATTTTGTCAAAATTTTATTTCAGTAGAAAAGTTTGTTAAAATTTAATTTCTATAGAAAATTTGGCCGAAATTTTATTTCTATAGAAAATTTGGGCCAAATCTTAATTTTATAAGAAGTTTTGTCAAAATTTATTTCTATAAAATATTTGGTCAAAATTTTATTTGCTCTTACAAATTGAGTAAAATTTAGTAAAAATTTTATTTCTATAGAAAATTTGGTCAGAATTTGATTTCTATCGAAATATTGGTAAAAATTTTATTTCAATAGAAAATTTTGTCATTATTTTATTTCAATAGAAAATTTTGTCACAATTTTATTTCTATGGAAAACTTTTTCAAAATTATATTTCTATGAAAAATTTGGTCAGCATTTTAGTTCTTTCGGAAATTTGGCCGAAATTTTCTTTCTAGAGAAAATTTGGGCCAAATCTTAATTCTATAAGAAATTTTGTCAAAATTAATTTCTATAAAATTTTTGGTTAAAAATTTATTTGTAAGAAAATTTTTGGTCAAAATTTTATTTGTAAGAAAATGTTGTCAACATTTTATTTCTATAGAAAATTTGTTCCAAATCTTTTTTCTATAGAAAATTCTCTCAGAATTTTAATTCAATAGAAAAGTTTGTTAAAATTTTATTTCTATAGAAAATTTGGCCGAAATTTTATTTCTATAGAAAATTCGAACCTTAAATAATCTACCAAAATGGAGACAAAATTGTACCAAAAACTACCAAACAAAAAAAATGTTTTGAAAATTTTTATTTCAATAGTTTGATAAAATTTTATTTCGATAGAAAATTTGGCCGAAATTTTATTTCTATAGAAAATTTGGCCCAAATCTTAATTCTATAAGAAATTTTGTCAAAATTTATTTCTATAAAATATTTGGTAAAAATTTTATTTCTATCTAGAATTTAGTAAAAATTTTATTTCAATAGAAAAATTTTGTCAACATTTTATTTCTATAAAATATTTTGTTAAAATTTTATTTCTTTAGAAAACTTTGTCACAATTTTATTTCTATGGAAAACTTTTTCAAAATTATATTTCTACGGAAAATTTTTACAAAGTAGAAAATTTTTGACAAATCGAAAATTTGGCCCAATTTTTTTTTCTGCAAAATTTACAAAAACATCAAGAATTCTACCAATCTACTAAACAGTAAACAATTTACAATTTTTGATAGAATTCTAGCAACTTTGGCAACAGTGAACACTGTCGGTACGCAATCACCTCAACCGCAACCTAAAAAACAAACAAAAATGCCTATGTTGTTATTCATTTACAATGTATCTCATTTTGTAGCATGGTCGTATTATGGTTAATTTTTTTTTTGCTATCCATTGCTGTGTTTCAGCGTATGGCATTTTATGGATGTTCTGCGGCAGCCTGCACTAGCAACGAATCAAATGTAATGTCTCCCCAATGAATTTGGTGAATTTATTAAATAGGCCGATATATGGTGGCGGCTATTGGAGATTTTGAGAAATGAAACTGACAATTGAGAATGACACCAACATGGCAAATGTACTAAGGCAAATGCCAAATTGGGAGTTGTATTGAATACAACAACAATGTTAATACAAATTGAGGTGAATAATATGGAGGAAAAAAATGGTCCTTCGATCAGAGCTTAATTATACCCAACGGATCCACCGTCTGTTGAAATTAATCTCATTTCCGAACGAAATACGCTATCGACTTGAAAGTGAGTATAAGTAGTTGTTATTGATGGGCCATATACGCCCACATTTGGGTATAGCTCCTATGTAAACCTGACCCCAGATTTGGCTTGAGGAGCCTCTTGGAAGAGCAAATTTCATCCAATTCGGTTGAAATTTTGTCGAAATTTTATTTTTATAGAAAATTTTTTCAAAATTTTATTTCTATGGAAAATTTTGTCTAAATTTTATTTCTATCGAAAATTTTGTTAAAATTTTAATTCCATAGAAAATTTTGTCAAATTTTTATTTCTATAGAAATTTTTTTTAAAAATTTTATTTCTATAGAAAATTTGGTTAGAATTTTATTTCCATGGAAAATTTTGTCAAAATTTTATATCTATGTAAAATTTTGTCAAAATTTTATTTCTGTAGAAATTTTTATCAAAATATTATTTCTATAGAAAATTTGGTTGGAATTTTATTTCTATAGAAAATTTTGTCAAAATTTTATTTCTATAGAAAATTTTGTCAATATTTTATTGCTATAGAAAATTTTGTCAATATTTTATTGCTATAGAAAATTTTGTCAAAATGTTATTTCTATAGAAAATTTCGTCAAAATTTTAGTTCAAAATTTTATTTCTATAGATTTTTTTTTAATTTTATTTCTATAGAATTTTTTTTTTTTAAATTTTATTTCTATAGAAAATTTTGTCAAAATTTAGAAAAAAATAGAAAATTTGGTTTGTCAAAATTTTATTTCCATAGAAAATTTTGTCAAAATTTTATTTTCATAGAAAATTTTGTCAAAATTTTATTTCTACAGAAAATTTGGTTAGAATTTTATTTCTATAGAAAATTTTGTCAAAATTTTTTTCTATGGAAAATTTTGTCAAAATTTTATTTCTATAGAAAATTTTGTCAAAATTTAATTTCTATAGAAAATTTTGTTAAAATTTTATTTCTATGGAAAATTTTGTCAAAATTTTATTTCTATAGAAATTTTGTCAAAATTTTATTTCTATAGAAATTTTTTTCTTAAATTTTATTTCTATAGAAAATGTTGTCAAAATTTTATTTCCATAGAAAATTTTGTCAAAATTTTATTTCTATAGATTTATTTTTTTAATTTTGTTTCTATAGAAAATTTGGTTAGAATTTTATTTCTATAGAAAATTTTGTCAAAATTTTTTTACTGTAGAGCAATTTGTCAATATTTTATTACTATAGAAAGTTTTATTTCTATAGAACATTTTGTCAAAATTTTATTTCCATAGAAAATTTTGTCAAAATTTTATTTCTATAGAGTTTTTTTAATTTTATTTCTATAGAAAATTTGGTTAGAATTTTATTTCTATGGAAAATTTTGTCACAATTTTTTCTATGGAAAATTTTGTCAAAATTTTATTTCTATGGAAAATTTTGTCAAAATGTAATTTCTATAGAAAATTTTGTTAAAATTTTATTTCTATGGAAAATTTTGTCAAAATTTTAATTCTAAAGAAAATTTCGTCAAAATTTTATTTCTATAGGAAATTTTGTCAAAATTTTATTTCTATAGAAAATTTTGTCAAAATTTTATTTCTATAGAAAATTTTGTCAAAATTTTATTTCTATAGAAAATTTTGTGAAATTTTTTTCTATGGAAAATTTTGTCAAAATCTTATTTCTATGGAAAATTTTGTCAAAATTTAATTTCTATAGAAAATTTTGTTAAAATTTTATTTCTATGGAAAATTTTGTCAAAATTTTATTTCTATCGAAAATTTTGTTAAAATTTTAATTCCACAGAAAATTTAGTCAAATTTTTATTTCTATAGAAATTTTTTTTAAAATTTTATTTCTATAGAAAATTTGGTTAGAATTTTATTTCCATGGAAAATTTTTACAAAATTTTATTTCTATGTAAAATTTTGTCAAAATTTTATTTCTGTAGAAATTTTTATCAAAATGTTATTTCTATAGAAAATTTGGTTAGAATTTTATTTCTATAGAAAATTTTGTCAAAATTTTATTTTCATAGAAAATTTTGTCAAAATTTTATTTCTATAGAAAATTTGGTTAGAATTTTATTTCTATAGAAAATTTTGTCAAAATTTTTTTCTATGGAAAATTTGGTCAAAATTTTATTTCTATGGAAAATTTTGTCAAAATTTAATTTCTATAGAAAATTTTGTTAAAATTTTATTTCTATGGAAAATTTTGTCAAAATTTTAATTCTAAACAAAATTTTGTCAAAATTTTATTTCTATAGAAATTTTTTTTAAATTTAATTTCTATAGAAAATGTTGTCAAAATTTTATTTCCATAGAAAATTTTGTTAACATTTTATTTCTATGGAAAATTTTGTCAAAATTTTATTTCTATAAAATTTTTTTTTTAATTTTTATTTCTATAGACATTTTTTTTAAATTTTATTTCTATGGAAAATTTTGTCAAAATTTAGAAAATAAAAATAGAAAATTTGGTTAGAATTTTATTTCTATAGAAAATTCTGTCAAAAATTTTTTACTGTAGAGCATTTTGTCAATATTTTATTACTATAGAAAGTTTTATTTCTATAGAAAATTTTGTCAAAATTTTATTTCCATAGAAAATTTTGTAAAAATTTTATTTCTGTAGAGTTTTCTTTTTAATTTTATTTCTATAGAAAATTTGGTTAGAATTTTATTTCTATAGAAAATTTTGTCAAAATTTTGTTTACTGTAGAGCAATTTGTCAATATTTTATTACTATAGAAAGTTTTGTTTCTAAAGAAAATTTCGTCAAAATTTTATTTCTATAGAAAATTTTGTCAAAATTTTATTACTATAGAAAATTTTATCAAAATTTTATTTCTGTAGAAATTTTGTCAAAATTTTAGTTGTGTAGAATATATATTTTTTTGTTGTCCTGAAAATTCCAAATACCTGACATATCTTTTTAAAATATATCTATTTAAAACTCCTGTTAAAAAGTTCATTGTTCTCCAATGACCAAAAAAATATAAAACAAAAAAAAATCCAAAATTTATATCTTGTATTTGAAAATTATATTAATACAATCACTATCTCGTAATTGGGGGTAGTTAAGTTAAAAGCCTTTTGGCTAACGCTAAAAATTCCCGAATTTTTACTATGATATCCTGTCATCGTGCAATTTATTAATCAGCATCATTCTCATTGTCATTGCATATCCGCTTTCGGCTAGTCCAAACTCATGATGATGTTTGAACTTTATTTGCTATACAAATAAACATTTTTTGTTTGGGGGGGGGGGAGAGGATTTCAAAAGCTAAACTGTTATAATTCTAAATAAATACAATGTTCGAATAAAACACACAAAACAACATAGCCATCATCATCGACAACGATAACAACAAAAAAGGGATCATGGGCTTGACAAATACAAATAAAGGATATCTCATGGCAAAATATCACAAATACACGCATACATGCATTCACTTAGGCGCGTGTACTGGACAAATAATATCCTCCCTTACAATTTTTTTGGTATTTATTCTGTTCTGTTTTTTTTTTTCTTGGATTTTTATTATTGAAATATTCATCATCACCCAAACCACATTGAAAAGCGGTTTCATTGAATAAAAACAAATATCAGCCATTGAGGAGGTCCTTTAACATTTTCACAATTCACTCTTCTCTTCTGATTATTCATAATCACAGTCATTCATATGGATCATTCCATTACCATGGATTGCCGCAATTTAAAGCTAAAGTTATTCTTTTTAATAAAGTCCTGAACAAAAAGGTCCTAGGTCCTTTGGTACACTCAACGAACGAAGGGACGAGAGAAAGAAATAAAAAGATTGACACGTGTACGCCTTTCAAAATTTGTTTACAAATCACTTAAGACACTCATATAGCAATGCCTAGAAAACCCAAAAGAGGAGTTGTGAACGTCGTCCTTGTTGAGTATTTTAGTCCTTGCCGCTATTGCTAATGCTGACTCTTTCTCTCTCACTCTCACATGCTGTCTTGTTATGCTTGGTTTCATTTGGTTTTGGTTGTATGGTTGGATTTCGTTTCGTTTCTTTTTTTTTTTTTGTTCTATTTGAATATGAATTTGTTCAAGTACCTTTACTGACTGCTACCATAACCACCAGGAACGCTTACCACAGTAACTCGTCCAGAACAAATCTCAAAAAAAGGAACATTCATTTGGGTAGGGATTTCTGTCTTGTTTTTATGTAAACCCATAGAGACACCGTGGTAAAAACTAGGATAATAGAAGGATATTGCTTAGGTTAGCTAGGAAGGTTATACACTGGACACATTTTTGACAAAATTTTCGATACAAATAAAATTTTAATAAAATTTTCTATAGAAATAAAATTTTAATAAAATTTTCTATAGAAATAAAATGTTGATAAAATTTTCTAAAGAAACAAAATTTTTGACGAAAAAAAATTTTTTTTGACTATGGAAACAAAATTTTGACAAAATTTGCAATAGAAATAAATGCCTGATATTTTCTATAGAAACAAAATTTGGGCAAAATTTTCTATAGAAATAAAATTTTTACAAAATTTTCTATAGAAATAAAATTGTGACATAATTTTCTATAGAAACAAAATTTTGGAAAAATTTTCTATAGAAATAAAATTTTGATATAATTTTCTATAGAATTAAAATTACGACAAAATTTTCTATAGAAATAAAATTTTGGCAAAATTTTCTATATAAATACTATCTTGACACAATTTTCTATAGAAATAAAGTTTTTGGCAACATTTTCTATGGAATTAAAATGTCGACAAAAATTTCTATAGAAAAAAAATTTGACGAATATTTCCTAAAGAAATAAAATTTTAACAATTTTTTTTATAGAAATAAAATTTTGACAAAATTCTCTATAACAATAAAATTTTGGCAAAACTGTCTACATATATAAAATGTTTACAAAATTTTCTATGGAAATGACATTCTAACAAAATTTTCTATAGAAATAAAATTTTGAAAAAATCTTCTATAGAAAAAAAATTGACAAAATTTTCTGTAGAAAAAACATTCCCAAATTTTCTATATAAATAAAATTTTGACATAATTTTCTATATAAATAAAATTTTGACTAAATTTTCTATAGAAATAAAATTTTGACAAAATTTTCTATAGAAATAAAATTTAAACAAAAAAATGTTGACTATGGAAATAAAATTTTGTCTAAATTTTCTATAGAAACAAAATTTTTACAAAATTTTCTATAGAAATAAAATTGTGACATAATTTTCTATAGAAACAAAATTTTGGCAAAATTTTCTATAGAAATAAAATTTTGACATAATTTTCTATAGAATTAAAATTTCGACAAAATTTTCTATAGAAATAAAATTTTGGCAAAATTTTCTATATAAATACTATTTTGACACAATTTTCTATAGAAATAAAGTCTTTGGCAACATTTTCTATGGAATTAAAATGTCGACACAAAATTCTATAGCAAAAAAATTTTGACGAAAATTTCCTAAAGAAATAAAATTTTAACAAATATTTTTTTATAGAAATAAAATTTTGACAAAATTCTCTATAAAAATAAAATTCTGACAAAATTTGCTATAGAAATGACATTTTAACAAAACTTTCTATAGAAATAAAATTTTGACAAAATTTTCTATAGAAATAAAATTTTGACAAAATTTTCTATAGAAAAAAAAATTGACAAAATATTCTATAGAAAAAAAATTTCACAAAATTTTCTGTAGAAATAAAATTTTAACAATTTTTTTTATAGAAATAAAATTTTGACAAAATTCTCTATAATAGTAAAATTTTGACACAATTTTCTACATAAATAAAATGTTTACAAAGTTTTCTGTGGAAATGACATTTTAACAAAATTTTCTATAGAAATAAAATTTTAACAAAATTTTCTATATAAATAAAATATTGATAAAATTTTCTATAGAAAAAAAATTTGACAAAATTTTCTATAGAAATAAAATTTTCACAAAATTTTCTATATAAATAAAATTTTTACTAAATTTTCTATAGAAATAAAATTTTAGACAAAAAAATGTTGACTATGGAAATAAAATTTTGTCTAAATTTTCTATAGAAACAAAATTTTGACAAAATTTTCTATAGAAATAAAATTCTGACAAAATTTTCTATATAAATAAAATTTTAACAAAATTTTCTATAGAAATAAAATTTCAAGAGAAATAAAACTTTAACAAAATTTTCTATAGAAATAAAATCCTGACAAAATTGTTTATAGTAATAAAATTTTGAAAAAAATTTCTACATAAATAAAATTTTGACATTTTTTTTAAATAATATTTTTAACAAAATTATCTATAGGAATAAAATTTTGATAGAATTTTCTGTAGAAATAAAATGTTGACAAAATTTTCCATAGAAATAAAATTTTCACAAAATTTTCTTTAGAATTCAAGTTTTTGGCTAAATTTTCCATAGAAATAAAATTTCGACAATATTTTCTATTCAAATAAAATTTCGACAACATTTTATATAAAATTTTCTATAGAAATAAAATTCCTAGAGAAATAAAATTTTCAAAGAAATAACATTTTTACAAAATTTTCTATATAATTAAAATTTTAACAAAAATTTCTATAGACATAAAATTTTGACAATATTTTCTACATAAATAAAATTTTGACTAAATTTTCTTTAGAGATAATATTCTGACAAAATTTTTTATAGTAATAAAATTTTGAAAAAATTGTCTACATAAATAAAATTTGGACAATTTTTTATTTTTTAAATAATATTTTTAACAAAATTATCTATAGGAATAAAATTTTGATAGAATTTTCTGTAGAAATAAAATGTTGACAAAATTTTCCATAGAAATAAAATTTTGGCAACATTTTCTTTAGAATTCAAGTTTTTGGCAAAATTTTCCATAGATTTCGACAATATTTTCTATAGAAATAAAATTTCGACAATATTTTCTACAGAAATAAAATTTTAACAAAATTTTCTAGAGAAATAAAATTTTGACAAAATTTTCTATATAAATAAAATTTTGACATAATTTTCTACATAAACAAAATTTTGACAAAATTGTCCATAGAAATAAAATGTTGACAAAATCTTCTATAGAAATAAAATTTTGAAAAAAATTTCTATAGAAATAAAATGTTGACATAATTTTCTATAGAAATAAAACTTTGACAAAATTTTCTATAGAAATAAAATTTTGACAAAATTTCCCATAGAAATAAAATTTTGATGAAATTTTCTATAGAAATAAAGTTTTTGGCAAAATTTTCCATAGAAATAAAATTTCGACAATATTTTCTATAGAAGTAAGCTTCTAACAAAATTTTCAGTAGAAATAAAATGTTGAGAAAATCTTCTATAGAAATAAAATTTTGACAAAATTTTCTATAGAAATAAAATGTTGACAAAATTTTCTATAGAATTAAAATTTTCTATAGAAATAAAATTTTGTTGTTTTAAAACCATTGCGTTTTCCTCTACTCGGTTAAGCTACTCTTGTAGTTTAGTCAACGCAATGGTTTTAAAGCTGAGATAAAAACAACAAATATGATTGCTGTACAAACCAGCAATAAAAAACAAAAACGAAATAAAATTTTGACAAAATTTTCTATAGAAATAAAATTTAGACAAAATTTACTATAGAAATAAAATTTTGACATAATTTTATATAGAAATAAAATTTTGACTTAAATTTTGACAAAATTTTCACAAAATGTTCTATAGTAATAAAATTTTGACAAAATTTTCTATAGAAATAAAGTTTATGGCAAAATTTTTCATAGAAATAAAATTTTGAAAATATTTTCTATAGAAATTACATTTTGACAAAATTTTCTATAGAAATACAATTTTGACCAAATTTTCAAAGAAATGACATTTTGACAAAATTTTCTATATAAATAAAATTTTAACAAAAATCTCTATAGATATACAATTTTAACAAAAATTTCTATAGACATAAAATTTTGACAATATATTCTACTTAAACAAATTTTTGGCAAAATTTTCTATGGAAATGACATTTTGATAAAATTTTCGATAGAAATAAAATTTTGACAAAATTTTCTATAGAAAAAAAATTTTGACAAAATTTTTTGTAGAAATAAAATTTTGACAAAATTTTCTATAGAAATAAAATTTTGGCAAATTTTCAATAGAAATAAAATTTTGACAAAATTTTCTATAGAAATAAAATTACAAAAATAGAAACATAAAATTTTGACAAAATTTTCTATATAAATAAAATATTGACAAAATTTTATAAGGAAATAAAATAGTGACAAAATTTTTTTTCTATAGAAATAAAATTTTGTATGGAAATAAAATTTTTACAAAATTTTCTATAAAAATAAAAAAAGACTGGCAGCTGATAATTAAAATTGTATCCCCTCTAACCACTGTGCCTTATCATTGAAAAACTAACAAAAAATCACGAAATTTATTCCAATGTGATTGCTGTACAAACCAGCAATAAAAAACAAAAACGAAATAAAATTTTGACAAAATTTTCTATAGAAATAAAATTTTGACATAATTTTATATAGAAATAAAATTTTGACTTAAATGTTCTATAGAAACAAAATTTTGACAAAATTTTCATAAAATGTTCTATAGTAATAAAATTTTGACAAAATTTTCTATAGAAATAAAGTTTATGGCAAAATTTTTCATAGAAATAAAATTTTGAAAATATTTTCTATAGAAATTACATTTTGACAAAATTTTCTATAGAAATACAATTTTGACCAAATTTTCAAAGAAATGACATTTTGACAAAATTTTCTATATAAATAAAATTTTGACAAAATTTTCAAAGAAATGACATTTTGACAACATTTTCTATATGAATAAAATTTTAACAAAAATCTCTATAGATATACAATTTTAACAAAAATTTCTATAGACATAAAATTTTGACAATATATTCTACTTAAACAAATTTTTGGCAAAATTTTCTATGGAAATGACATTTTGATAAAATTTTCGATAGAAATAAAATTTTGACAACATTTTCTATAGAAATAAAATTTTGACAAAATTTTCTATAGAAATAAAATTTTGACAAAATTTTTTGTAGAAATAAAATTTTGACAAAATTTTCTATAGAAATAAAATTTTGGCAAATTTTCAATAGAAATAAAATTTTGACAAAATTTTCTATAGAAATAAAATTAAAAAAATAGAAACATAAAATTTTGACAAAATTTTCTATATAAATAAAATATTGACAAAATTTTTTTTCTATAGAAATAAAATTTTTACAAAATTTTCTATAAAAATAAAAAAAGACTGGCAGCTGATAATTAAAATTGTATCCCCTCTAACCACTGTGCCTTATCATTGAAAAACTAACAAAAAATCACGAAATTTATTCCAATGTATGTACTTGCAACGCATAAGTACCTACGTGTGTTTGTAGCCTTATGCACAAAAGGGTATAAAAAGTGTGATACCGCGATATGTTCCAAAGTCCTTCCAACCATTCTCACGTCTGTCCTTCTACCACCTAGCCTGTGACATACGTTTGAGGGAATATTTTCTTCGAGTTTTTGCTTTCTATTTTTCTGTTAGCATCAAGTACCTCTTACTTAGTCTGGTGCGAAAATTGTGTTTAGGCAAAGTTACATGGCCTCGCTACACGGGAATCTTTGGAAATCCAAATTCACAGCAGGACATTAGGCTTAGTTTTACCTTCATCGTCGTCATCAGCCGTAGCGAAGATTGTCCTCATTGCTATTGTTTTGGTCCTTGCAATGATTTCGATATTTAGATGAAACCATATCGTAGTGAGAGTATTTCTTTACTCCTAACTTACTGGCTAGCTAGCTTTACTGGAGGTTTATGGGATGAGTTTGGGCATTACCACATTTTCTGATACTTTTGGTCAAACTTGGGGGTGGCAAAATTTCACCCAATCGTTAATAACAGCATGGAAGCCAAACGCAAAGGACGCATGGCATTCAGTCGTTATGCTTCGATGTTGTTTGGGTTGCCTCTCTGATACAAATATGAATGGCGCTTGTATACATGACACAACGATGCTATGGACCAACAACGACCAATGATGATTGTGATGCTGATGCCGACATTTGAAAATGAATATCGAATTTTGTATGGGAAAACCACAATTTTGTGCGGCTAATGACCAGGTAGTAACATTTCTTTATGTCTATTTTTTTTTAATGTTCGATTGATATGCTCCTAGAGAAACTCGAATATCTTTTTTTGGGGGGAAAAGCAAAAACTTTTTTTAAATTTTTTTCCTAAAGAAGGATCATGACCATTATATGTAAACAAGTTTAAAATCCAGTTTGAGATCCCTGTTGTGTGAATGATGGACATATTTAAGTATTAAATTAAACAAATCTTAAGAATTTGTGGGAAAGTAAATTTTGTCAAAAATTTCATTTATTTACGAATTTTTGTCAAAATTACATTTATGTAGGAAATTTTGTAAAAATTTATAGAAAAGAAATTTTGTGAAAATGTTATTAGCTATAGGAAATTGTGTGAAATTTTTTTAGTTATAGGAAATTTTGTCAAAATTTCTTAGCTGTAGAAAATTTTGTCACAGTTTCTTAGCTGTAGGAAATTTGGTAAAATTTCATTTCTATAGGAAATATTGTTCAAATTTTATTTATATAGGAAATTTTGTCAAATTTTCATTAATATAGGAAATTTTGTCAAAATTTCTTAGCTGTAGAAAATTTTGTCACAATTTCTTAGCTGTAGGAAATTTAGTAAAATTTCATTTCTATAGGAAATATTGTTAAAATTTTATTTATATAGGAAATTTTGTCAAATTTTCATTAATATAGGAAATATTGTCAAAATTTCATTAATATAGGAAATATTGTCAAAATTTTATTTATATAGGAAATTTTGTCAAAATTTCATTCTTATAGGAAATTTTTGCCAAATTTTCATTTATATAGGAAATATAGTCAAAATTTCATTTTTATAGGATATTTTGTCAAAATTTCATTTTTATAGGAAATTTAGTCAAATTTTCATTTATATAGGAAATTTTGTCAAAATTTCATTTTTATAGGAAATTTTGTCAAAATTTCATTTTTATAGGAAATTTTGTCAAAATTTCATTTTTATAGGAAATTTTCATTTATTTAGGAAATTTTGTCAAAATTTCATTTTTATAGGAAATTTTGCCAAATTTTCATTTATATAGGAAATTTTGTCAAAATTTCATTTTTATAAGAAATTTTGCCAAATATTCATTTATATAGGAAATTTTGTCAAAATTTTATTTTTATAGGAAATTTTTCATTTATATAGGAAATTTTGTCAAAATTTCATTTTTATATGAAATTTTGCCAAATTTTCATTTATATAGATAATTTCGTCAAAATTTCCTTTATATAAGAAATTTTGTCAAATTTTCATTTATATAGGAAATATTGTCAAAATTTCATTTAACAGGAAATTTTGTCAAAATTTCATTTTTATAAGAAATTTTGCCACATTTTCATTTATATAGGAAATTTCATTTTTATAGGAAATTTTGCCAATTTTTCATTTATATAGGAAATTTTGTCAAAATTTAATTTTTATAAGAAATTTTGCCAAATTTTCATTTATATAGGAAATTTTGTCAAAATTTTATTTTTATAGGAAATTTTGCCAATTTTTAATTTATATAGGAAATTTTGTCAAAATTTCATTTTTATAGGAAAATTTGCCACATTTTCATTTATATTGGAAATTTTGTCAAAATTTCATTTTTATAGGAAATTTTGACAAATTTTCATTTATTTAGGAAATTTTGTCAAAATTTTATTTTTATAGGAAATTTTGCCAATTTTTCATTTATATAGGAAATTTTGTCAAAATTTCATCTTTATAAGAAATTTTGCCAAATTTTCATTTATATAGGAAATTTTGTCAAAATTTTATTTTTATAGGAAATTTTGCCAAATTTTCATTTATATAGAAAAATTTTTTCAAAATTTAATTTAAATAGGAAATTTTGTCAAAATTTCATTTTTATAGGAAATTTTGCCAAACTTTCATTTATATAGGAAATTTTGTCAAAATTTCATTTTTATAGGAAATTTTGCCAATTTTTCATTTATATAGGAAATTTTGTCAAAATTTCATTTTTATAGGAAATTTTGTCAAAATTTCATTTTGATAGGAAATTTTGTCAAAATTTCATTTTCATAGGAAATTTAGCCAAATTTTCATTTATATAGACATTTTTTTCAAAATTTAATTTATATAGGAAATTTTGTCAAAATTTAATTTTTATAGGAAATTTTGCTAAATTTTCACTTATATAGGAAATTTTGTCAAAATTTCATTTATATAAGAAATTTTGTCAAATCTTCATTTATATAAGAAATTTTGTCAAAATTTCATTTTTATAAAAAATTTTGCCAAATTTTCATTTATATAGGAAATTTTGTCAAAATTTATTTTTTATAGGAAATTTTACCAAATTTTCATTTATATAGAAAATTTTTTCAAAATTTAATTTAAATAGGAAATTTTGTCAAAATATCATTTTCATAGGAAATTTTGACAAATTTTCATTCATATAAGAAATTTTGTCAAATTTTCATTTTATAGGAAATTTTTTATATAGGAAATTTTGTCAAAATTTCATTTTTGTAGGAAATTTTGTCAAATTTTCATTTATATAGAAAAATTTGCCAAATTTTCATTTATATAGGAAATTTTTTAAAATTTCATTTTTATAGGAAATTTTTTCAAAATTTCATTACAATAGGAAATTTTGCCAAATTTTCATTTATATAGGAAATTTTGTCAAAATTTCATTTTTATAAGAAATTTTGCCAAATTTTCATTTATATAGGAAATTTTGGCAAAATTTTATTTTTATAGGAAATTTTGCAAAATTTTAATTTATATAGAAAATTTTTTCAAAATTTAATTTAAATAGGAAATTTTGTCAAAATTTCATTTTTATAGGAAATTTTGCCAAATTTTCATTTATGTAGAAAATTTTATCAAAATTTCATTTTTATGGGACATTTTGCCAAAGTTTAATATATATAGAAAATTTTGTCAAAATTTCATTTATATAAGAAATTTTGTCAAATTTTCATTTATATAGGAAATATTGTCAACATTTCATTTATATAATAAATTTTGTAAAAATTTCATTTTTATAGGAAATTTTGCCAAATTTTCATTTATATAGGAAATTTTGTCAAAATTTCATTTTTGTAGGAAATTTTGTCAAAATTTCATTTTTATAGGAAAATTTGCCAAATTTTCATTTATATAGAAAATTTTGTCAAAATTTCATTTATATAAGAAATTTAATCAAATTTTCATTTATATAGGAAATATTGTCAAAATTTAATTTATACAGGAAATATTGTCAAAATTTCATTTTTATAGGAAATTTTGCCAATTTTTCATTTATATAGGAAATTTTGTCAAAATTTCATTTTTTGCCAAATTTTCCTTTATATAGAAAATTTTTTCAAAATTTAATTTAAATAGGAAATTTTGCCAAATTTTCATTTATATAGGAAATTTCGTCAAAATTTCATTTTTATAGGATATTTTCATTTATATATGAAAAGTTGCCAAATTTTCATTTATATATGAAAAGTTGCCAAATTTTCATTTATATAGGAAATTTTGTCAAAATTTTATTTTTATAGGAAATTTTGCAAATTTTCATTTATATAGGAAATTTTGTCAAAATTTCATTTTTATAAGAAATTTTGCCAAATATTCATTTATATAGGAAATTTTGTCAAAATTTTATTTTTATAGGAAATTTTGCCAATTTTTAATTTATATAGGAAATTTTGTCAAAATTTCATTTTTATAGGAAATTTTGCCACATTTTCATTTATATTGGAAATTTTGTCAAAATTTCATTTTTATAGGAAATTTTGACAAATTTTCATTTATTTAGGAAATTTTGTCAAAATTTCATTTTTATAGGAAATTTTGTCAAAATTTTATTTTTATAGGAAATTTTGCCAATTTTTTATTTATATAGGAAATTTTGTCAAAATTTCATCTTTATAAGAAATTTTGCCAAATTTTCATTTATATAGGAAATTTTGTCAAAATTTTATTTTTATAGGAAATTTTGCCAAATTTTCATTTATATAGAACAATTTTTTCAAAATTTAATTTAAATAGGAAATTTTGTCAAAATTTCATTTTTATAGGAAATTTTGCCAAACTTTCATTTATATAGGAAATTTTGTCAAAATTTCATTTTTATAGGAAATTTTGCCAATTTTTCATTTATATAGGAAATTTTGTCAAAATTTCATTTTTATAGGAAATTTTGTCAAAATTTCATTTTGATAGGAAATTTTGTCAAAATTTCATTTTCATAGGAAATTTAGCCAAATTTTCATTTATATAGACATTTTTTTCAAAATTTAATTTATATAGGAAATTTTGTCAAAATTTCATTTTTATAGGAAATTTTGCTAAATTTTCACTTATATAGGAAATTTTGTCAAAATTTCATTTATATAAGAAATTTTGTCAAATCTTCATTTATATAAGAAATTTTGTCAAAATTTCATTTTTATAAAAAATTTTGCCAAATTTTCATTTATATAGGAAATTTTGTCAAAATTTATTTTTTATAGGAAATTTTACCAAATTTTCATTTATATAGAAAATTTTTTCAAAATTTAATTTAAATAGGAAATTTTGTCAAAATATCATTTTCATAGGAAATTTTGACAAATTTTCATTCATATAAGAAATTTTGTCAAATTTTCATTTTATAGGAAATTTTTTATATAGGAAATTTTGTCAAAATTTCATTTTTGTAGGAAATTTTGTCAAATTTTCATTTATATAGAAAAATTTGCCAAATTTTCATTTATATAGGAAATTTTGTCAAAATTTCATTTTTATAAGAAATTTTGCCAAATTTTCATTTATATAGGAAATTTTGGCAAAATTTTATTTTTATAGGAAATTTTGCAAAATTTTAATTTATATAGAAAATTTTTTCAAAATTTAATTTAAATAGGAAATTTTGTCAAAATTTCATTTTTATAGGAAATTTTGCCAAATTTTCATTTATGTAGAAAATTTTATCAAAATTTCATTTTTATGGGACATTTTGCCAAAGTTTAATATATATAGAAAATTTTGTCAAAATTTCATTTATATAAGAAATTTTGTCAAATTTTCATTTATATAGGAAATATTGTCAACATTTCATTTATATAATAAATTTTGTAAAAATTTCATTTTTATAGGAAATTTTGCCAAATTTTCATTTATATAGGAAATTTTGTCAAAATTTCATTTTTGTAGGAAATTTTGTCAAAATTTCATTTTTATAGGAAAATTTGCCAAATTTTCATTTATATAGAAAATTTTGTCAAAATTTCATTTATATAAGAAATTTAATCAAATTTTCATTTATATAGGAAATATTGTCAAAATTTAATTTATACAGGAAATATTGTCAAAATTTCATTTTTATAGGAAATTTTGCCAATTTTTCATTTATATAGGAAATTTTGTCAAAATTTCATTTTTTGCCAAATTTTCATTTATATAGAAAATTTTCTCAAAATTTAATTTAAATAGGAAATTTTGCCAAATTTTCATTTATATAGGAAATTTCGTCAAAATTTCATTTTTATAGGATATTTTCATTTATATATGAAAAGTTGCCAAATTTTCATTTATATATGAAAAGTTGTCAAATTTTCATTTATATAGGAAATTTTGTCAAAATTTCATTTTTGTTGGAAATTTTGCGAAATTTTCATTTATATAGGAAATATTGTCAAAATTTCATTTTTATAGGAAAGTTTGTCAAATTTTCATTTATATAGGAAATTTTGTCAAAATTTTATTTTTATAGGAAATTTTGTCACATTTTCATTTACATAGGAAATTTTGTCAAAATTTCATTTTTATAGGAAATTTTGTGAAATTTTTTCAGCTATAGGAAATTTTGTCAAAACTTCATTTCTATAGGAAATATTGTCAAAATTTCATTTCTGTAGGAAATATTGTCAAAGTTTCATTTATATAGGAAATTTTGTGAAATATTTTTAAGCTATTTTGCTTAAAGAATTTTGTCAAAATTTCTTCGATATAGAAATGTTTTTTTTTAATACATGAAATTTTGTCAAAAATTTCGTTTCTATTGGAAATTCCAAATTCATTTCTATGGAAAACTTAGTCCAAATTTCTTAGCTATAAAAGATGTTGTCAAAATGTCTTAGCTATAGGAAATTTTGTCGGTATAAGAAATTTTGTCAAAATGTATTGGAGAAAATTTAGTCAAAATTGGTTAACTATTGAAAACTTTGTCAAAATTTTATTTTTATAGAAAATTTTGTCAAAATTGTATTTCTATAGAAAATTTTGTCAAAATTTTATTTCTATAGAAAATTTTGTCAAAATTTTATTTCTATAGAAAATTTTGTCAAAATTTTATTTCTATAAAAAATTTTGTCAAAATTTTATTTCTATAGAGAATTTTGTCAAAATTTTATTTCTATAGAAAATTTTGTCAAAATTTTATTTCTATAGACAATTTGGTCAAAATTTTATTTATAAAGAAAAATTTGTCAAAATTTTATTACTTAAAAAAATTTTTAAGACATTATTGCTATAGATAACATCGTCAAAATTTTATTCTTATAAGAAATTTTGTCAAAAGTTTATTCCTATAGGAAATTTTGTCAAAATTTCGTTTCCAGAAAATCTTGTCTATTTTTTTTTTGTCAATAGAAAATTTTGTCACAACTTTATTTCGATAACAAAATTTTGTTTCCAGAAAATTTTGTCACAATTTGTTAGTTATAGAAAATTTTGTCGATTTTTTTTTCTATAGGAAATTTTTTGAAAATGTCATTTCTATAGGAAAGTTTGTCACAAATTCATTTCTATAGGAAATCTTGTCTAAGCTTCTTAGCTTTGGAAATTTTGTCCAAATTTCATTATTAAGGAAACTTCGTCAAAATGTATTCTGGAGGCTATAGAAAATTTAGTCAAAATTTGTTTACTATAGGAATCTTTGTCAAAATTTCATTTCTATAGGAAATTTCGTCAAAATTTTATTTCTAAAGAAAATTTTGTCAGATTTTTTTTTTCTAAAGAAATTTTGTCAAAATTTGATTTCTATGGAAAATTTTGTCAAAATTTTATTTCTATAGGAAATTTTGTAAAAATTTCAGTTGAAGAAAATTGTGTCAACATTTCTTAGCTATAGAAAATTTTGTCCAAATTATGTCAAAATTTCATTTTTTAGAAAACTTTGTCGATATGTATTCACGTGGCTATAGAAAACTTTTGTCACAATTTCCTGGCTATAGAAAATTTTGTCAAAATTCGTAACTATAGGAAAATTTGTCAAAATTTCTTTGCTATAGGACATTGTTTAGCTACAGGAGATTTTATCAAAATTTAATTTCTATAGAAAATTTTTTCGAAATGTTATTTATTTTATTATATTTTTTCAAAATTTTATTATTAATAATATAACAATTTATTTATATAGAAAATATTACCAAAATTTTATTTCTATAGGAAATTTTGTCAAAATTTCATTGCCGGAAAATTGTGTCAAATTTACAAAAAAAATGTGTCCAATTTTTTTTATAGAAAATTTTGTCAAAATTTTTTTCTGTATTTTTTGTCAATATTTTTTTCTGTAGAAAATTTTGTCAAAAATTCATTTCTTTGGGAAATTTTGTCAAAATTTCTAAGCTGTAAATAATTTTGTCAAAATGTCTTAGTTAAAAGAAATTTTTTCGAAATTTAATTTTTAGGAAACTTTGTCAATATGTATTCGAGTAGCTATAGAAAATTTTGTCAAAATATCTTAGCTATAAGAGATTTTGTCAAACTTTCATTTCTATGAAAAATTTTGTCAGAATTTTATTTCTAATAGAAATTTTATCAAAATTTTATTTTTCTGGAACAGTTTACCAAAGTTGTTTTGTTATTTCTATAGAAAATATTGTCAAAATATTATTTTTATAAAATATTTTGTCAAAATTTTATTTCTATAGAAAATTTGATCAAAATTTTATTTCTATAGAAAATTTTATCAAAATTTTATTTCTTTAGAAAAATTTTTCCAAAATTTATTGCTATTGAAAATTTTGTCAAAATTTTATTGCTATAGAAAATATTGTCAAAATTTTCTTTTTATGGAAAATGTTCTCAAAATTTTATTCCTATACGAAATTTTGTCAAAACTTCATTTCTATTGTATTTCTATAGGAAATGTTGTCAAAATATCATTTCTATAGGAAATTTTGGAAAATTTCATTTTTGTAGGAAGCATTGTCAAATGATTATTTCTATAGAAAATTTTGTCACAAATTCATTTCTTCAGCAAATTTTGTCAAAATTTCTTTACAATTTCAAGCGAAAGAGAAGTTTTCGATTTTCCTTGTTTAAAATTTCCAATTTTGTTTAAAGCTTCCATAAATTCTTCGTGATAATTTTATTCAATTCTATTTGAATATTTCAACATTATTCGTATGTTTTGAATTATTTTACAATCTAAATTTGAATTAATGACATGGAAACTAAATGCCTTTATATATCAAAAACAAAATTCAAATTTCCCATCAATTTAGGAAATTTCAAGAAATATACCCCAAAACTCATGAATTAAATATGAATTCGTATTTATTTGCCAAAAGTCAAAATAAAACCAAAAAAACATGAAATGTCCTAGCTTTAGCAACTAAGCAAACTCCATACAAGATTTCCCCCTCAATGCTTACAATAGACATTTATTGATAAGAATTCATAAATTATGGAACATTTTCTTGAATACAATTTCGATGGAAACATAAGAAGAAGAAAAAAACAACGCTATCCCCTTCACATAGGAAACAAAGGATTTTGTTTTTTTTTATGCCATAGTCTAAAATATGGATGGATGGCAGCCAGGGCTGAAAAAACCAACGCTTGAAATGAAATGCAACGCATAAACATTCATTATGAAAAGAATGGGTTTTTGAACCATGGTTTGTCTCACAGAAAAAGACAATGGCCAACCATTTTAGCCAAGCCAAAGCAAGCCAACCACTATTCACTATGCAGCTCAACAAACGGAAGAAATATGGTCAAAATATGGTCAGCCATAAGTAACGAAATGGTTACTGCATAGCTCAAGGAATCCATCTTATCATCATCATTCATTGCCAAACCATAGGCATGGGGTCCCCATAAGACCAAAAGCCCACTATGAAAGCAAACAGCCAACCAAATACAACCAACCTCAAGAAGAAGGGGCAAAAAACAAAACAAAAAGCATTAAGGCCATATTGCATAAAATATATTTTTGTCCTCTTGGTGGTTTCTCAAAAAGAAAAGAAAAATATTCGACAACAACATCTTTCACACAAATCAAATGCGAACAAAAAATTCATACAAATTTCAAGGAAACAGAATTACATTCAACTTCTAAAACAAAAAGAAAAAACTTAGAGAATCTTGAGGTTTATCTTGGGAGAGACTCTAAACAGAAGCTTCCTTAAGGCATGTGAAGAGATGGTTTGATGTTGAAATATATTTTCAAGATTTTTTTATACTAAAAAATTGTCTTGCTTTTCTTTGAAATCTCACAACTTTCGAATACAATAAACGACAACATTTTTATTGATTTGCCCACAAAAACAAGCGAACAAAAGGAGTTCAGCTAGACCGAATTTTATTCACTCTCCATTGTCCTTCACTGCTTCAAAGGGATTTCTATAGATTTTCTAGCAAAATTCTTATTTTTGGAATGGATTTAAATCTGAATCGTTATTTTGTCCCTTTAAAATTAAGAAAATTTATTTTAATTTTAAAACTACCAGTTGTCTCCTTCAAAGAGCCTTTAAAATAAGTGAAGAATATAAAGTAAGAAAAACACTTGCTTTTCATTCAAATTCAAAGAGAGCGATACAATCACAGATGATCTCTCTAGACATTCATAGTAAAGGCATTCATTTGTTTCTCTCTCGCTCTCACTATACACCTACAATAATAATCTAAGTTGAGCACTAATATCATAATAAAAACGTAGCCTACAAAAAGTGGCAATTTTCAATATTAACCCCATTTGCATCTGTCTCTCTCTCTCTCACTCTCCCATTAATTACCACCCACAATAATAATCAAAATTGAGCTTTAATATTAAACGTCATTGAATCTAAATGAAATCGCATACGAGTCTAATAAAAAGTTAGCTAACAAAATGGGGCGATTTTCAATATAAACTCCTTTTATGTCTATTTCGCTCTCACTCTCCTATCAATTGCCAACCACAATAATAATCAAAGTTGAGCACAAATATTAAATGTAACAAAATCTAAATGAAATTAGCGGAGATTTTCAATATAAACTAGAGCAGTTTATATTGTGAGAGTTAGATGATATTATCCATCAACAAGACGACGCTACGTCCAGGGCTGCCAATAAAATTTAAAGAAAAATCGTCACTTTTTTCCGAAAAAATCGTCATAATTGGCACTTTTTTTAAAAATCGTCAAAAAATATGCAATTTATAGAATATTCAAACCAAACTAATTTTTTTGGGTTCAAAAACACTATTTATTTCATATAAAGAACAGAAAATTAATATATACAACTATGCATTTCAACAACAAAAGCATAATGAATTCGGTTTTGTATAAAAATAACATAGAAAAATTATGCAATGCTATGCAATTTAAAAAATAATATAAAAATTAATTGTTTAATATATAGTAACTGATTCAGTGAGATTTTAATTTAAACATACAAATAAAAATTGTTAGTATTTACATATGTGTTGCCCGATTTTCCAAAATTTTACCATTGAACACTTATGGTCTCTCCAATTAAGAGGTACAATTTTCTATAGAAATAAAATTTAAACAAAATATTCTTTAGAAATAATTTTTTCAAGAATGTTCTATAGAAATAAAAATTTTACTATTGAGATATTTTTCTATAGAAATAAAATGTTGACAAAATTTTCTATAGATATAAAATTTTGACAAAATTTTCTATAGAAATAAAATTTTGACAAAATTTTCTATAGATATAAAATTTTGACAAAATTTTCTATAATAATAAAATTTTGACAAAATTTTCTATAGAAATAAAATTTTGACAACATTTTCTTTAAAAATAAAATTCGACAAACTCTCCTATAGAAATAAAATTTGGACAAAATTTTCTATGGAAATAAAATTTTGACACAATTTTTTATAGAAAAAAACTTTTTGACAAAATTTTCTATAGAAATAAAATTTTGACAACATTTTCTTTAGAAATAAAATTCGACAAAATCTACTGTAGATATAAAATTTTGAGGAAATTTTCTTAGAAATAAAAAGTTGACGAAATTTTCTTATAAATAGAATTTTGACGAAATTTTCTTAGAAATAAAATTTTGCAAGAATTTACTATAGACAAAATGTTGCCAAAAATGTTCTATAGAAATAAAATTTTCAAGAATGTTCTACAGAAATAAAAATGTGCAACATTTTTTTACAGATATAAAGTATTTTTACAAAATCTTCTATAGAACTAAAATTTTACCAAAATTTTCCATAGAAAAAAAATTTCGACGATATTTTCTATGGAAATAAAATTTGAGAAAATTGCTATATAAATAAAATTTTGACAAAATTTTCTATGGAAATATAATTTTGACAAAATTTTCTATGGAAATAAAATTTGAGAAAATTTCTATAGAAATAAAATTTTGACGAAATTTTCTTAGAAATAAAATTTTGCAACAATTTACTATAGACAAAAAATTGCTAAAATTGTTCTATAGAAAAAAATTTTTCAAGAATATTCTATAGAAATAAAAATGTGCAAAATTTTTCTACAGATATAAAGTATTGAGAAAGTTTTCTATAAAAATAAAATTTTTGACAACATTTTCTATTGAACTAAAATTTTTACAAAATCTTCTATAGAACTAAAATTTTACCAAAATTTTCCATAGAAAAAAGATTTTGACAAAATTTTCTGTAGAAATTAAATTTTGACAAAAATTGCTATATAAATAAAATTTTGACAAAATTTTCTATAGAAATAAAATTTTGACTACATTCTCTGTAGAAGTAAAATTTGACAAAATTTTCTATAGAAATAAAATTTTGACGATATTTTCTATAGAAATAAAATTTTGACGAAATTTTCTTAGAAATAAAATTTTGCAAGAATTTACTATAGACAAAAAATTGCCACAAATGGTCTATAGAAACAAATTTTTCAAGAATGTTCTATAGAACTAAAATTTTGACAAAATTTTCTATAGAAATAAAATTTGACAACATTTACTATAGAAATAAAATTTTGATAAAATTTTCTATGGAAATAAAATTTTGACAAAATTTTCCATAGAAATAAAATTTTGACAAAATTTTCCATAGAAATAAAATTTACTATAGAAATAAAATTTTTACAAAATTTTCTATAGAAATAAAATTTTGACAAAATTTTCTGTAGAAATAAAATTTTGACAAAACTTCTTTCTTTAGAAGTAAAATTTGACAAAGTTTTCTATAGAAATAATATTTTGACGATATTTTCTATAGAAATAAAATTTTGACGAAATTTTCTTAGAAATAAAATTTTGCAAGAATTTACTATAGACAAAAAATTGCCACAAATGGTCTATAGAAATAAATTTTTCAAGAATGTTCTATAGAACTAAAATTTTGACAAAATTTTCTATAGAAATAAAATTTGACAACATTTACTATAGAAATAAAATTTTGACAAAATTTTCTATAGAAATAAACTTTTGACAAAATTTTCTATAGAAATAAAATTTGACAAAATTTCCTATAGAAATAAAATTGTGACGATATTTTCTATAGAAATAAAATTTTGACGAAATTTTCTAAGAAATAAAATTTTGAACAAATTTTTTTAGAAATAAAATTTTGCAAGAATTTACTATAGACAAAAAATTGCCAAAAATGTTCTATAGAAATAAAATTTTCAAGAATGTTCTATAGAAATAAAAATGTGCAACATTTTTCTATATATAATATATAAAGTATTGAGAAAGTTGACAAAATTTTCTATAGAAATAAAATTTTGACAAAATTTTCTATAGAAATAAAATTTTGACAAAATTTTCTATAAAAATTAAATGTTGGCAAAATTTTCTATAGAAATTAAATTTTGGCAAATTTTTCTAAAGAAATTCAATTATGGCAAATTTTTCTGTATAAATAAAATTTTGACAACGTTTTACGCAGAAATAAAATTTACTATCAATTCATAAAACATTTTTTTCGAATGAAACATTTTTTTATATACTAACCACAAAAATTTATTCAACAACTTCAAAATATTTTTTTTATGTGGTAGATTTTTGGTGGAGTATTTTTGACACGAGTGGCAATCGATACTAAAACTGTACGGTGTGTAAAATGAAGTATAGCTCCAAATGTATGAATTCTCTGGCAAAAACTCGCAATTTCTCTAACTGAGAACTGTCAAATGTATTCTCTGTTTTGCTGGCTCTAAACGTGTAGACAAACTGCTTCTTGAGAGAAGTTCACCACTGTGGTATCACAATGGACTGAATAGTCTAAGTGGACCTGATACATCGGGCTGCCACATAACCTAAACTAACCTAACTGCTTCTAGTCAAAATTTTTTAACGCAGCTTATATCGTAATTTTTGGGAAAAAAAGCGGAAAATCGGAATTTGCTAGTTTTTGAGTAAAAAATTGCAACCCTGGCTACGTCCCACACAAGATACGAAACCATTGCTTGTTTAAAATGAAAATTTTCCGGACCATCGACATTTTGTGATTTAACGCAACTTGAGACTTCTTCTTTAGGATCACTTGACTGAGACCTTATAGATATAGAATTTGTGATGATATCGGAAACGTAGCCACTCTACGAGTTGTTGATGTAAATTTTATGAAAAGGATATGATTTTGTAATGGTTCATTACTACTGGCATAACTTTTGTTATGAGGTAACAATCCAATCATTTATTTTAAAAAATTATTGTTTAATACACGCTATAAATATATCAAAACTTTCTTTTTAAACAGCCTGCATTTATCGAAGAGCACAATGAGTGCGATCATATCGACTCGCACAGAAACACAAATTTATCTCTGCCCATTCCAGGTAAATTTCATTAATTTATTTCTCTCTCTCTCTCTCTCTCTCGTTCTCACTCTCCTTTCATATTCAACTAGTAAAAGTGGCGATTTTCAATATTGTCTCATTGTAGGAGATAACTCGCACATAAACATAAATTTCTCTTTGCCCATACCCAGTATATATGCAGACTTTAGTTTTTCCCTCGCTCTCACTCTCCCTTCACCAAGAGGGAATTAAACCTTTGGCTAGCACTTCCCTCAATAATCAAAATTGAGCACAAATATTAATTGTCACAAAATCTGAAGGAACCCACATACGAGAGTAATCTGATTAGGACTTAGCTTACAAAAATGTGGCAATTTTCGCCAAAATCTTCTTTTAGATATTAGAATATAATAGGTGGAACCGAAGTTCGTAGCTCAATACGACCATTTTGATAGCTGCGAATGAGAAGGAGTGATTCGGTGCACTATCCCAGTGAAAGATTGCTTGATTTCTTCATTAAGTGAGCCGTTTTCTCTTCACTTCATCATCGAAATATTTCAACATAGTACAGCTATTACTTCGCTACATTGTTACAAACATAATGACCAAATTAATATGACCATCATTCCAGAGGGCATGATAAAAAAAACAAAAACCCCCCAAAAAAATCCATTTCAAAAATACCTGAAAATAACCACACAATGGTTTTATCAATTATTGAAAATCTTCTTCACCATATTTGCATGGTTGTTTCTGCATACAATGAATATTTCTTTCATTGGTTGGAGGATGTAAACAACAAAAGTATGCATTTGTTTTTTTTTTCTTGTATATTGAATCGTGAATATCATGAACGACTATGGTACCATAAGTAGGAGTAACATGATTCTATTTTTGTTTTGTTTTTTTTTTTTTTTAACTGAAAACCATAACCATTTTGTATTGTGTCTGAAATTTCAACAACACAAAGCCAAGGGAAGACAACTAAACAATATCTAAATATGGCAACCATTTTTAAGGTCGAATTTTTAGTGACTACTACGCTATGGGCTCCTTTAGGAGGGTGCACAGTATGTAAAAGTATGAATAAAGAGATGGATATAAGTTAATAACTAACAAAAATAAAAAATACCAAAAAATTAAAACGACTGTAATTAAGTTATTATCCAAGTGGTACACTTTAGACTATGTGTAGAAGAGAATGTAGGTGTGAGAATGAATATGAGAGTGGAAAATATAAGCGTGTGAGAGACTAATAGAGAGAATAAAGCAAGATAGTGGATTCAAACTAAAATAATACATGAGTATTGGTGAGTTAGAATCACGGATGTCACTTGTAAAAATTTTATTTCTAGAGAAAATTTTGCCAAAATTTTATTTCTATCGAAAATTTTGTCAAAATTGTCATCTATAGAAAATTTTGTAAGAAACTTTATTTCCACTGAAAATTTTGTCAATATTTTTTATTTCTATAGAAAATTTTATCAAAATTTTATATCTATAGAAAATTTCGCAAAATTTTATTTCTATAGAAATTTTTGTCAAAATTTTATTTCTTTAGAAAATTTTGTAAAAATTTTATTTCAATTGAAAATTTTGTCAAAATTTTATTTCTATGGAAAATGTTGTCAAAATTTTATATCTATAGAAAATTTTGTCCAAAATTTTACTTCTATAGAAATTTTTGTCAAAATTGTTTGCTACAGAAAATTTTGTCAAAATTTTATTTCTATAGCAATTTTGTCAACATTTTATTTCTAGAGAAAATTTTATCAAAATTTTATTTCTATAGAAAATTTTGTCAAAATTTTATTTCTATAGAAAATTTTGTCAAAATTTTATTTCTATAGAAAAATTTGTCAAAATTTGTTTTCTATAGAAAATTTTGTCACAATTTTATTTCTATAAAAACTGTTGTCAAGAGTTTATTTGTATTGAAAATTTTGTCAAAATTTAATTCTATAGAAATATTTTGTCAAAAATTGAAAATTTTTTCAAAATTTTATTTCTATAGAAAATTTTGCCAAAATTTTGTTTCTATGGAAAATGTTGTCAAAATTTTATTTCTATAGAAAATGTTGTCAACATTTTATATCTATAGAAAATTCTGTCAAAATTTTACTTCTATAGAAATTTTTGTCAAAATTTTATTTCTATAGAAAATTTTGTCAAAATTTTATTTCCATTAAAATTTTTATCAAAATCTATAGAAAATTTTGTCAAAATTTTACTTCTATAGAAATTTTTGTAAAAATTTTATTTCTATAGAAAATTTTGTCAAAATTTTACTTCTATAGACATTTTTGTCAAAATTGTTTGCTACAGAAAATTTCGTCAAAATTTTATATCTATAGAAAATTTTGTCAAAATTTTATTTCTATAGAAAATTTTGTCAAAATTTTATTTCTATAGAAAGTTTTCTCAAAAATTTATTTCTATAGAAAATTTTGTCATTTTTTATTTTTATTTGTCAAAATTTTATTTCTATAGAAAGTTTTCTCAAAAATTTATTTCTATAGAAAATTTTGTCATTTTTTATTTTTAGAGGAATTTTTTTAAGTACCTCTTAGTAGTAGAGGAATATTTTGCAAAATCTTCTGTAAAAAATCTACTAGTGTTGGTAGATTTTTGTTCTTATTACGATATATTAAAATTTAGTTTAATGATCTAAGTGAGATACTTTAGGCTATATATCAAAGAGAATGTGGGTGTGAGAATGAATATGAGAGAGGGAAATATAAAAGTGTGAGATACTAATAGAGAGTTGGTTAGTGGATCCAAAGAGAAATAATACATGAGAATTAATGAGTTAGAATTAACATTAACTAAAATAATGTAAAATAATTATTATTCTGAGATTTTGTAAATAAAAAATAAAAATAAATATAAAAATTAAAAATATTAATAATGAATTAAACTATGCAATACATTGCACGATGAAGCTTTATTTTGTTTTCGAATAATGTGTGTGTGAGATTGAATATGGGAGGGGGAAATATAAAAATGTGAGAGTCTAATAAAGAGAATTATGAGAGTTAATGGATCCAAAGTGAAATAATATATGAGTATTAGTGAGTTAGAATTCGCATTAACTAAAACGTAAAATAATTATTACTATGAAAATTAGCAAATAAATAAAAACAAAAACAATTGATAAATATAAAAGTTAAAAATATTAATAATGAATTTAACTATGCAATATGAGACACATTGCAGCTTTCTTCTGGTTTAGTTATTGGATCTAAGAAAGATAGTTTATGCTATGTGAAAGAGAGAATGTGACTGTGAGAATGAATATGAGAGTGGGAAATATAAAAGTGTGACAGACTAAGAGAGAATTATGAGTGTTAGTGGATTCAAAATACAATAATACATGAGTATTAGTTTATTATAATTAAAATTAGAAAATAATAAACAAAAATGGATAAATAAAAAAGTTAAAATTTTAGCTATACAATACGTGACACGGTGCAGCTTTGTTCTGGTTACAATATAGTAAAGTTTTATGCAGTCTCATTGTTTTGTGTTCTGTTGAGCGTTCTCATTTTTTTTTGTTTTTTGAGGATAAGTACGTCTCACCTACGCTATTCCAGCATCACTAAAAACAGACAATGTCGCATTGCCTCTGTTCTTTGCCTTTTCATTTCTGGCCCAAGTTTACTAGGTAAATGAAAAAAAACAACAGCTTCTGCAAAGCCATTTACTGTTACGATCCAAGTTTCTACCATTGAGGAAGCCATATCACCAGCCAGCAGCCGTTTCAATATTGCCTTGCCTCTCTCTCCCCATTGAATTTATCTAAATCACAATGGGTGACGATGATGAAGCCTCATCAGAAGCAAACAAAAAGAGTCACCAAAAAAAAGCGAACCAAAGTCAACTTTGTGTGTTAGAATAGATGTTTTTGCTTGCACCATAACGTTGCACAAAACACCCAACCAACCAAAAAGGCAGAGGACAAGTGTCAAAGAAACTAAAAACCATGGCAGCTAGAGAGATGCCCACAAACACAAAAAACAGCACACAGTGACTTTTGGCCAAAAACACATAAAAGCGACAATACGAAGGCTTAAAAATGTGCCAACAAAACAACCAAAAACTATCCCCACAAAAAAAATGATTCTCATATCTAAGAAGAACGACAACATCATCATCATCGTCATCGGTTGCAACATACAACATCGAGCTGACAGTCAGCAGTTAGTATCACAGCCTCATTGTACCAAGCTTCCTTTTAGCCTTCCTTTTTCCGAAAAACAAAATTGCAAAGCAAAAATTTCAACCCATCTCTTCATCATCACAACGCCATCATCATTCGCTACGATGTTTTGGCCTTCTCCGTCCGTATAAAGAAGAGCAGACAACATCACTTTGAAGCTGGTAGCTGATTTTTTGCCATATTGCTAAATAAAAATCACGTTGTGTACATTTTTATGCACTACTCACTGTTGTTTGTAATATCATAGTTTTATTTTTTTTTTTAAGACGTGGATGTTTTCTCGCACAGTGGGAAAAAGTACAATTTTATTTAATCAGATCTTGTTTTGGAAAATATCATTTCAAGAAAATCTTTTAACAATTTTATTTCATATGTTATTTTTTTTCAAGAAAATCTTCTGTAAAAGTTGATTTTTTTACAAAAGATCTTTAATTTAGACGAAATAAAACAGAGTAATAAATTACAGATTTTTTATTTTACTTATTATTATTTTATTATTATTTTTTTTTTTTTTGAATTCTACACATTAAGAATTTTATGATTTTTTTTATGAGATTTTTCTCCCTCTTCCATGAATGGTCCTCTCTTATATTTTAAATTTCCTTAAGGAAATGATTATTATTGAAGACCAACTGGGTTTCAGTGATTGTTTATCTCCTCTCAGTACGAGTAAGAGCCAAAATTTTATTTCTATAGAAAATTATTGAAAAATTGTATTTCTAACAAAATTTTGCCAAAATTTTATTTCTATAAAATATTTTGTGAAAATTTTATTTCTAAAATTTTATTTCTATAGCAAATTTTCTCAAAATATTATTTCTATAGAAAATTCTGTCACAATTTTATTTCTATAGAAAATTTTGTCAAAATTTTATTTCTATAGAAAATTTTGTCAAAATTTTATTTCTATAGAAAATTTTGTCAAAACTTTATTTCTGTAGAAAAATTTGTTAAACTTTTATTTCCATAGAAAAATTTTGCAAAATTTTATTTCTTTAGAAAATTTTCTTAAAATTGTGTTTCTATAGAAAATTTTATCAAAATTGTATCTCTACAGAAAATATTTGCATGATTTGATTTCTATAGATTTTTTTTTTCAAAAATTTTTTTTCTATAGAAAAATTTCGCAAAATTTTATTTCTTTAGAAAACATTTCTCAAAATTTTATTTCTATAGAAAATTTTGTCAAAATTTTATTTCCATAGAAAATTTTGTCAAAATTTTATTTCTACAGAAAATTATGTAAAAATTGTATTTCTATAGAAAATTTTCCCAAAATTTTACTTCTGTAGAAAATTTTGCCAAAGTTTTATTTCTATAAAATATTTTGCCAAATTTTATTCCTATTAAATATTTTGTCAAAATTTTATTCCTATACATAATTTTCTCAAAATATTATTTCTATGGAAATTTTTTTTCAAATGTTTATTTCTATAGAAAATTTTGTCAAATATTTATTTCTACAGAAAATTTTGTAAAAATTTTTTTTCTATAGAAAAATTTGGCAAAATTTTATTTCTTTATAAAATTTTCTTAAAATTGTGTTTCTATAGAAAATTTTTTTCAAATTTTTTTTTTCCATAGAAAAATTTCGCAAAATTTTATTTCTTTAGAAAAATTTCGCAAAATTTTATTTCTTTAGAAACATTTCTCAAAATTTTATTTCTGTAGAAAATTTTGTCAAAATTTTATTTCTATAGAAAATTTTGGCAAAATTTTGGCAAAAGTTTGAACAATTTTATTTCTTTAGAAAATTTTCTTAAAATTGTGTTTCTATAGAAAATTTTGTAAAAATTGTATCTCTACAGAAAATATTTGCAAGATTTGATTTCTATAGATTTTTTTTCAAAAATTTTTTTTTCTATAGAAAAATTTCGCAAAATTTTATTTCTTTAGAAAACATTTCTCAAAATTTTATTTCTATAGAAAATTTTGTCAAAATTTTATTTCCATAGAAAATTTTTTCAAAATTTTATTTCTATAGAAAATTATGTAAAAATTGTATTTCTATAGAAAATTTTCCCAAAATTTTACTTCTGTAGAAAATTTTGCCAAAGTTTTATTTC
The DNA here is from genome assembly GCF_050003625.1 of Haematobia irritans. Classification (NCBI taxonomy): domain Eukaryota; kingdom Metazoa; phylum Arthropoda; class Insecta; order Diptera; family Muscidae; genus Haematobia; species Haematobia irritans. The sequence goes on along the minus strand of NC_134401.1, from coordinate 156,550,748 downwards.
TATAAAATATTTTGCCAAATTTTATTCCTATTAAATATTTTGTCAAAATTTTATTCCTATACATAATTTTCTCAAAATATTATTTTTATGGAAATTTTTTTTCAAATGTTTATTTCTATAGAAAATTTGTCAAATATTTATTTCTACAGAAAATTTTGTAAAATTTTTTTTTGTCTATAGAAAAATTTGGCAAAATTTTCTTTCTTTAGAAAATTTTCTTAAAATTGTGTTTCTATAGAAAAATTTTTTCAAAATTTTTTTTCCATAGAAAAAATTCGCAAAATTTTATTTCTTTAGAAAAATTTCGCAAAATTTTATTTCTTTAGAAACATTTCTCAAAATTTTATTTCTGTAGAAAATTTTGTCAAAATTTTATTTCTATAGAAAATTTAGGCAAAATTTTGGCAAAAGTTTGAACAATTTTATTTCTTTAGAAAATTTTCTTAAAATTGTGTTTCTATAGAAAATTTTGTAAAAATTGTATCTCTACAGAAAATATTTGCAAGATTTGATTTCTATAGATTTTTTTTTTCAAATTTTTTTTTTCTATAGAAAAATTTCGCAAAATTTTATTTCTTTAGAAAACATTTCTCAAAATTTTATTTCTATAGAAAATTTTTTCAAAATTTTATTTCCATAGAAAATTTTTTCAAAATTTTATTTCTATAGAAAATTATGTAAAAATTGTATTTCTATAGAAAATTTTCCCAAAATTTTACTTCTGTAGAAAATTTTGCCAAAGTTTTATTTCTATAAAATATTTTGCCAAATTTTATTCCTATTAAATATTTTGTCAAAATTTTATTCCTATACATAATTTTCTCAAAATATTATTTTTATGGAAATTTTTTTTCAAATGTTTATTTCTATAGAAAATTTTGTCAAATATTTATTTCTACAGAAAATTTTGTAAATTTTTTTTTTTGTCTATAGAAAAATTTGGCAAAATTTTCTTTCTTTAGAAAATTTTCTTAAAATTGTGTTTCTATAGAAAAATTTTTTCAAAATTTTTTTTCCATAGAAAAATTTCGCAAAATTTTATTTCTTTAGAAAAATTTCGCAAAATTTTATTTCTTTAGAAACATTTCTCAAAATTTTATTTCTGTAGAAAATTTTGTCAACATTTTATTTCTATAGAAAATTTTGTCAAAATTTTATTTCTATAGAAAATTATTTAAAAATTTTATTTCTATATAAATTTTGCCAAAATTTTACTTCTTTAAAATATTTTGTCAAAATGTTATTTCTATAGAATATTTTGTCAAAATTTTATTGCTATAAAATATTTTGTAAAAATTGTATTCCTATACATAATTTTCTCACAATATTATTTCTATGGAAATTTTTCTCAAATGTTTATTTCTATAGAAAATTTTGTCAAATATTTATGTCTACAGAAAATGTTGTCAAAATTTTTTTTCTAAAGAAAAATTTCGCAAAATTTTATTTCTTTAGAAACATTTCTCAAAATTTTATTTCTATAGAAAATTTTGTCAAAATTTTATTTCTATAGAAAATTTTGTCAAAATGTTATTTCTATAGAAAATTTTGTCAAAATGTTATTTCTATAGAATATTTTGTCAAAATTTTATTGCTATAAAATATTTTGTAAAAATTGTATTCCTATACATAATTTTCTCACAATATTATTTCTATGGAAATTTTTCTCAAATGTTTATTTCTATAGAAAATTTTGTCAAATATTTATGTCTACAGAAAATGTTGTCAAAATTTTTTTTCTAAAGAAAAATTTCGCAAAGTTTTATTTCTTTAGAAACATTTCTCAAAATTTTATTTCTATAGAAATTTAGCCAACATTTTATTTCTATAAAATATTTTGTCAAAATTTTATTTCTATAGAAAAATTTCTCAAAATTTGATTTCTATAGAAAAATTTGACGAAATTGTATTTCTATAGAAAAATTTCTTAAAACTGTGTTTGTATAGAAAATTTTGTCAACATTTTATTTCTATAGAAAATATTTTCAAAATTTGATTTCTATAGAAAATTTTGTCAAAATTTTATTTCTATAGAAAATTTTGTCAACATTTTATTTCTATAGAAAATCTTGCCAAAATTTTATTTCTATAGAAAATTTGATCAACATTTTAATTGTATAGCAAAATTTTGTCAAAATTTTATTTCTATAGAAAATTTTCTCAAAATTTGATTTCTATAGAAAATATTTGCAAAATTTTATGACTATAGAAAATTTTGTCAAAATTTTGTTTCTATAGAAAATTTGTCAAAATTTTGTTTCTATAGAAAATTTTGTCAAAATTTTATTTCTATTGAAATTTTTGTCAAAATTTTATTTGTATAAAAAATTTTGTCAAAATTTTATTTGTATAAAATTTTTTTTAAGAATTTTATTTCGAATGAAAACTTTTGCAAAAATTGTATTTTTATAGAAAATTTTTGCATAATTTGACTTCTATAGAAAAGTTTTGCTATATTGAATTCTATAGAAAATTTTATCAAAATTTAATTTTTCTAAGAATTTTTGTCCTATAAAAAATTGAAAATCTACCAAAATTTCGCAAAATTTTATTTCTTTAGAAACATTTCTCAAAACTTTATTTCTATAGAAAATTTTGTCAAAATTTTATTTCTATAGAAAATTTTCTTAAAATTGTGTTTCTATAGAAAATTTTGTCAAAATTTTATTTCTATAGAAAATATTTGCAAAATTTGATTTCTATAGAAAATTTTGTGAAAATTTTATTTCTATAGAAAAATTTGTCAAAATTTTATTTCTATAGAAAATTTTGTCAAAATTTTATTTCTATAGAAAATGTTGTCAAAATTTTATTTCTATAGAAAATTTGATCAACTTTTTAATTGTGTGGCAGAATTTGGTCAACATTTTATTTCTATAGAAAATTTTCACAAAATTTGATTTCTATAGAAAATGTTTGCAAAATGTTATTTCTATAGAAAATTTTGTCAAAATTAAATAAATTTTTTTTCTATATAATATTTTGTCAAAATTTTATTTCTATAGAAAATTTTGTCAAAATTTTATTTCTATAGATAATTTTGTCAAAATTTTATTTCTAACGAAAACTTTTGCAAAATTTTATTTTTATAGAAAATTTTTGCATAATTTGTTAAAATTTCACTGCGGTTTACTCAATATTTTGGAGATAAAGTAAATTTGCCGTATACGGCTATTTATGTCAAATTTGGTTAAAAATCGGTTCAGATTCAAATATAGCTCCCATATATATTTTGAATTTGGATTTATATAACCACTCCGAAAATTTTCAAATTTATCACGATTAATATTTTGGCAATGTGTACCAAATTTGATCTGATTTAGACAAAGCCTCCAAATATATGTGTTTCCCAGTTGGACTAATATCATCAAAATACCCACATTTTTCTTGTAATATCGCTACTGCATATTCGAAAACTTGTACAAATGACTCCACTTTCCCTATACCTCGAATACATATCGATTTTCTATAAACATTATTATATTATTGAATCGGACGTGATATTCTGCTATTTCTCCTTGATTGTATTCGCATATTTCATAGAATGTGGTAGAAGAGAATTTCTCTTAGATGAAGTTCTCAAAGAGAATTGTATTTTTTTTTTTTTTTGGGGGGGGGGGGGGAAACACAATTCTCATAAACAGGAAGTAAAGCAAGCATTTTACTAGTAATCGCTTGCATAGAAATAATATAAAAATATTAAAAAAATTAATTAAATAAAAAATAATTTAATTATGTTGTTTATTTAATTTGTGTTAATGATCGGAAAATTTGATATGATGATAATTCTCTTCTTATAACAATTTTGTAAAAAAATAATTTTTTTTAATTTTATTAAAATAAATAAATAAATTTTATTAACAATTTCTTATGAGCAATTACATTTTCACTGTGACCACTTCACAAATTCATGCCAAGTCTGGGCATCATCGTTCAGTTGTTCATTTCTACAGATACTTCAATGTTCCTACAATAAAGTGCTAGAAGGGGAAAAACCATGTAGAATGTTTTTTTTTCTTGCCGAAAAAAATTTACAATTTTAGGGTGTGGTTATACGCGCATTTTGTAGCTAACATTGCTTTCATGTTTTTCGTCTTCGATGTGTGTTTGGATTATGGCCGTTTTTATTTCAGTTGTGTATTTTGTTTTTTTGTGGCAAGCTTGATTTCTGGTTTCTTGTTCTATTCAAGCTGAAGCTGATTGCCACCAGGTCCATGTTCCAACTTGTGACTATAGACACGTGAATAAAGAAACCCAAAAGTTGGAGAAACACCAAAAAAAAAATTCCCTAAAAACTATACCTTTTGGCCAACCAGACGAATACCCATTGCAAACTACCATTCATCCATCCAAGCGAACCTAGCCAGCCACCTTCTCTTTGGTCATACATACGGTCTTGTGTGTTTTTGGCCTTGCTACCATCAAACAGAGAAGAAGAAAAAACAAACACAACAAGCAAACTGTTGAAGTATCAAAAAAAAGGCCTAAAGAGGTTCAAGCGAAAAAAGCAAAACGTTTTGTTAATAGTTATGTACACATTACGACCAACTTGATGGCGATAGTTGACTTCCATGATGATGCTGTGGATGGTGATGTACAAAACGTTCGAACAATCTCATATTCTAAGCTGATGTTGGTGATGTTAAAGGTTTTTTTTTTGTAAGCCAGTAGGAGGCAGAGACATGTGTTTTTCTGGCCCAGTGCATCGATTGGAGATATATCCAATTCTTTTAGTTTTCTGGCAAGCAAAGACTCAACATTAGAAAGGTATGTTATGTAGATGTCATTTAAAATAAAAAATAAAACAAAAATCATAAAATTCATGATTTTCTTCAGAAATAGTTTTTTTCTCTAAGACAATCTTCCATCAAGAGAAATTAATCGGAATCTCTTTCAAGAAAGAGAGTATAGAGTGGATACTTCTCTTCTACGCTCACACTGAAGATTTCTTTGAAAGAAACCAAAAGAGATTTCTCCGAGACAATGAGATAATCTTCCCTTTTGTATCTCACGTTGAATTGCATAAAGAGCACGCAGAGAATGAATATAAAGAGCAAAATGTTATTTTAGAATGGGCTACATATTAACATTTTTGCAGAAAAAATATTATTTCCTCGGCAAACATAAAATGCTTGTCGGAATCAGATTCATAATTTGAAATTCTGAGATATAACACATGATAATACATGGTACACCTGGTTGCATGATTTGGTAATTACAAAACGAAATGAAATGTGGTCGACGAAAGGAAACAGATTGAGACTCAAGACTTTTTGCAAGCATTTTTTTTTTTGTTTGTACTTGGTTGTTCATTGTTTGCAGTGCAGAGTTATATTTATTACGCCTTCTAAATTCGAGACTACATTTCCCACAAGGAAACCTTCGAATCTGAAGTACCCACACTGGAGTCCTTTGAACCCATTGTTCCACCACAGAGACCATTGATTAAACATTGCCATGACGGATTTCTTACCAATAGCACTCACAATAGGATCTCCGGTCTACAATCATAATCAATGACAATTTGGCAAAAAACTTGGTTAGAGCACCTTAAGCAATGTAACCTAGGCACAGGAACAGGTAAATTGTGGTCAACAGTGAGAGCCCTCTCGCACACTAGGGATGATGGTATTTCAGTCACCTTTGGCGACGTGACAGTGACTGAACCGAAGAGTTGCGCCACATTATTTAACCGACTTTTTGTCGAGCTCACCGAGAGTGATAGATCGAAAAGGAGAGCCATTCTTCGTATGCGTGGTCTCCGAACCGATGACACACCACAATTTACCATAGGCGAAGTTACCGAAGTCATCAATAGCGCGAAACCTTCCAAAGCGCTGGGCCCTGACGAAATCTCTATGCTAATGCTGAAGCATCTGGGAATACTGGGAGTTGAGTACTTGACCAGACTCCTCAATTTGTCCTTAGAATCGCTCATTATACCCGATTTCTGGAAAATGGGTAGGATGATTCCACTACTGGGAAAGACTCAAGCAAGTTAGAATAGTACAGACCGATTTCCTTTCTCTCGCCAGTAGCCAAGACAATTGAGGCACTACTCCACCCCAGCCTTGTGGAGAATTTTCCAGATGCTTATTATCAACATGGATTCCGCAAAGTACCTAGTACGACAACGGCTTTGCATGCCATTTCAGCATTTATAAATAGGGGACTCAATCAGCCCAAGCCATGTCGCAGGAGGGTCCTCGTGGCACTTGATCTATCGAAGGCATTCGATACGGTCAACCATGCCAAACGAGAACATCGAGAGCACGCCCCTACCGGCAGGAACTAAGCGTGGGGTTACTAATTATCTGTGCGGACGCCAGTCGTATGTGGAATTTAGCGATAGGAAATCAAAACCCCGTAGAGTGAAACAGCGAGTTCCCCAGGGTGGGGTGATATCTCCGGCACTGTTTAACCTCTCTACCTATCCTCTATTTCACACCCTCCAGACGGCGTCGAGATTGTATCATACGCAGACGATTGTACAATCTTGGCATCTGGGTCCAATGTTGATGACATCTGCAATCGATTAAATGTCTACCTCGTTCATCTTACCTTGGCAGGGTGGGGTGATATCTCCGGCACTGTTTATCCTCTCTACCTATCCTCTATTTCACACCCTCCAGACGGCGTCGAGATTGTATCATACGCAGACGATTGTACAGTCTTGGCATCTGGGTCCAATTTTGATGACATCTGAGATCGATTAAATATCTACCTCGCTCATCTTACCAGTTAGTTCACTGCGATAAACTTAAGGATATCCCCCACCAAATCCTCAGCCACACTACATGGACGGCAGAAGTACGCAGGCAGTTGAAAACTAGTGTCGATGCACACAAAAAAAATTCTGATTCAATCATAAAATTAATTGATCCAATTAATTTTTTAATTGAAATGTCTTCAATCACAGAAATCATGGTATCAATTAAACAATTAATGGAAGGTCAATTAAAAAATTAAATTAATTTTTGTGATTGATTTTTGTTTCAATTAAAAAATTTGTTGAATCAATTAAATTTTTAATTGAATATTTTTTACAACTCAATTAAAATTTTAATTGGAAAATTTTTCGCGATTTTTTTTCTGTGTGGCGAAATAATTCCGACCACAAATTACCCCAAGATTCTTGGGGTCACATTCGACAGCCTTTTCAGGTCATCTGCCCATGCCACTGCAATTTGTAATAAGCTCCGTGGTAGAAACAAGGTCCTCAAGTCACTTGCCGGCAGTATTTGGGGTGCGGACAACGAAACCTTGTTAACTACCTATAAGGCAATTGACCGATCAGTGGTAAACTATGCAGATCCAGTGTGGACACCGCAGACTAGTGATAAGCAGTGGAATAACATACAGACCTGCCAGACCGCTGCCCTTAGAACTGCGACTGGGTGTCTCCTCAGCACACCCCTGGATCACCTTTATGTGCAGACGAAGATCATTCCTAAGCGAAGACACAACTACATGTTGTCAAAGCAGTATCTCCTGGGTTGTCATCGCAGTAATCATCCAAACCACCATCTCAGGGATACACAACCACCACCCAGGAATGTAAGGGTTGATATACATCATCTAGAGCGTGAGATCCAGCGCTACAAAAGAGAGCCTCTAGATCAAGCAGCATACCAAGCATGTTTGAACAGAATTCATGAGGATTCTGTAGCTGAAGCGGTGAGAAGCTTCAAGGTAAATCCTGTTCTCGGAGTCCGACCACCGCCCATAGCACCAGAGGAAAGAGACCTCCCACGGCAGACCAATTGAGATCAGGCAAGTGCAGCCGCCTAAATTCCTACTTATCTGTGATTGATAGCAGCGTACCTGATGTATGTCCAATTTGCAACCAAGGGCCACACGACACTGGTCATCTTTTCTCTTGCCCACCTAAACGAACCCGACTTACCACCAGATCACTTTGGACACACCCCACCTTAGTCCCAGAGTTGATCGATCTGGCCACAAGCTGAAGTACCAAGCGTATAACATAAAAAAGGGAGCAAATTTCATCCGATCCGGCTGAAATTTGGTATGTGGTGTTAGTATATGGTCTTTAACAACCATGCAAAAATTGGTCCACATCGGTCCATAATTATATATAGCTCCCATATAAACCGATCCCCAGATTTGGCTTGAGGAGCCTCAAAGAGATGCAAATTTCATCCGATTCGGCTGAAATTTGATACATGATGTTTGCATATGGTCTCTAACAACCATGCAAAAATTTGTCTACATCGGTCCAGAATTATATATAGCCCTCATATAAACCGATCCAAAGATTTGGCTTTCGGAGCCTCAAAGAGAAGCAAATTTCATCCGATCCGGCTGAAATGTGGTACATGGTGTTGGCATATGGTCTCTAACAACCATGCAAAAATTTGTCTACATCGGTCCAGAATTATATATAGCCCTCATATAAACCGATCCAAAGATTTGGCTTTCGGAGCCTCAAAAAGAAGCAAATTTCATCCGATCCGGCTGAAATTTGATACATGGTGTTTGCATATGGTCTCTAACAACCATGCAAAAATTGGTCCACAACGGTCCATAATTATATATAGCCCCCATATAAACCGATCCAAAGATTTGGCTTGCGGAGCCTCAAAGAGAAGCAAATTTCATCCGATCCGGCTGAAATTTGGTACATGATGTTTGCATATGGTCTCTAACAACCATGCAAAAATTGGTCCACAACCATGCAAAAATTGGTCCGCAAGATTTGGCTTGCGGAGCCTCAAAGAGAAGCAAATTTCATCCGATCCGGCTGAAATGTGGTACATGGTCTTGGCATACGGTCTCTAACAATCATGCAAAAATTAGTCCATATCGGTCTACAGTTATATATATAGCCGATCCCCCAAAAATAATTTAGCAAAATTTTATTTCTATAGAAAATTTTGTCAACATTTTATTTCGATAGAAAATTTTGTCAACATTTTATTTCTATAGAAAATTTTGTCAAAATTTTATTTCTATAGAAAATTTTGTCAAAATTTTATTTCTATAGAAAATTTTTTAAAAATTTTATTTTTATAGAAAATTTTGTCAAAATTTTATTTCTATAGAAAATTTTGTCAAAATTTTATTTCTATAAAAAATTTTGTCAAAATTTTATTTCTATAGAAAATTTTGTCAAAATTTTATTTCTATAGAAAATTTTGTCAAAATTTTATTTCTATAGAAAATTTTGTCAAAATTTTATTTCTATAAAAAATTTTGTCAACATTTTATTTCTATAAAAAATTTTGTCAACATTTTATTTCTATAGAAAGTTTTGTCAAACTGAATATGCACGTATTTAATCGGCCTTTTTTTTGTTTAATATATACCCCGTATGGACTAACTTTCAATTGAGAAGACGGTGTTAAGAAGTTTTAAAGTACCTGGCCATCGGCAAGTGTTACCGCAACCCAAGTAATTCGATTGTGGATGAGACAATCTTTAGTACAAATTTCTATGCATTCCATAGTGGATGGTACATAAGATTCGGCCTGACCGAACTTACGGCCGTATATACTTGTTTCTATTTAAAATTAATTATATCTATAAAATATTTCTAAAAACTATAAATTCAAATTTCAATTCAAAGGATGTATTTTTGTTTAATTCAAGTCGGACCTTTTTTTCGTTTATTTCCTTATGCTCGTATACATGACACCACCAAACAAAAAAAACGGAGTATCCACTCGACCTATACAAAATGTTCTTCTATTGGAGAAATAGCAAAAACATAAACAGCAACAACAATAATAACACAAAAAAAAAAACAATCTAGAAAAAGATTTACCATTATCACACATTTAGTCATAGAATAACAACAACAACAAATCTCTTCAGATTTGTACTTTTTTCCTCTCTCTCTCTCTCTGTAGAGTATACAAACAAACATAGTGAATAGATGATGTTTCATACTCATGGAAGATGGATGACAAGTAGCATATTTGTACATACATACATATGGGAGTGCATAGCCGCACTTCTCTACATATCTATGTTGGTTATTTGTTTGTACAAGTATTGCGTTTTGTGTGTTATGTACACACTTCAATGTATACATATATAAATATACATTTATAAGAGCCATGAGTATAAGTACGTACGTAGGAGTATGTGCATATGATGGGTGATAGTGCTCTGTTTGTATGTTCATTCCGATTATATCACTCACTCTGCTGGCTCTTTTTGTTAAAGAACTTTGTTGTCGTTGTCGTTGTTGTTGTTTTGGGTATGAGAGTATCATATGATGCTGTTGTTGACTTGGTCGTCTATCAGTCTCAGTAGTACTTTGTGTATCATGTGTGCCTTTGCCTATGTGTGTTGGTGAGTGTGTGTGTGCGATTCATTTGTAATTCTCAGGCTTTATGTTAGTCCATCATTGCTCTCCTTCTCCTCCACTCATACATCCTTGTGTCTTACTGTTTGTCGGTCTGTCTGTCTGCTCATAAGTTCATTTTTCAATTCATACGGTTGTTAAACTATTTCATACTTCAAAAGCTATCTTTGCTCTATGCTTGACTGCTATCTATTTATACATATCTGACAATACTCAAAATACCAACCAACCCAGCACTTGGTCGTCGTCGTCACATCCTTCCTCATCCTTTCTAAGTATATAGCTTTGGCCTTATTCTTCTATTCTTTTGCCGAGCTGAAATACAACAACCTGGTGGCAGTCTCTGGCATTTCTTTTGAAAACCAAAGGGAAAACAAGCAAATGCATACTCAAGCGTATGGCTATATACACATTCTACTTTATAGCAATAACTGGGAAATAGGGATGCCAATTCAGAAGGGATCAAGTGTAAATATTAAAAGGAAATATTTTTCAATACAATGGATCGAAAAATTAATTTTTTAGAAAATTTCAAGAACCTTTAAACAAAAATCCCCTAAACCACCCTTACTTTAACGATATCCCTATATATAGCATTTGATCTGAAAGCTACTAGGGATTCATATAAACAATCGTACAATTTTATGAAATGTTTTTTTTTTCTCTCCCTCTCTCTGTTTGGTTACAAACTGGAAGCTGAGGAGTGTGTTTGTGTGAAATCCGTATACGAATCATCAGACCCTGATAGAAGAAGAACCTTCTGTTTAACTTGTTAAGTAGTCACAAGTGAAAAAAACAAGCATAGAGAAGCCAAAGCTAGCAAAAAACGTTTTCTATTTATTCTGTGTATTGTATTTTTGTAGAAGCCTGAGTTCTCTCCTACCATTGAATTTAGGTTTACGTTTTTTATTTGCTCCTTCTATACACTACCACCTACTATAGCACTGTTTTTTTTTTTTCTAGACATTTACAATGTGTTTCTGTTTTTTTTGTTTGGGTTTTTTTATTTCTCTTCCCCAAGTTTCACAAAAGGACTTTAGAATTTCTCTGCGTGCTTCTGTGTAAGCAAAACGAAAACGTATTGGTCTATGCAACTAAAGCAATGTTTAAGGATGTCAGTGAGTACTGAGGAACTGAACATACGTTAGAATAGTTTTTTTGCAAAACTTTTCTATTTTCTAATTTTCATTCACTATGTCAAAGGAATGGATTTGAAGAATGATGTTCATGTGATTTAAAATTGCTGAGAATATATTTAATACACTAGAAAAAAAAAAAATAGAAATAGATAAAAATTGACACAAATTTAAAAATGACAAAATTTCCCATAGACAATAAATTTTGATAAAATTTGCTAAAGACAAGAAATTTTAACAAAATTAGCTAAAGACAAGAAATTTTAACAAAATTCTTTATAGACAACAAAGTTGGACCACATTTCCTATAGACAAGAGAGGTGGACAAAATTTCTTATAACCAAGAAATTTGGACCAAATTTGTTGCAGACAAAAAATTGACACAAAGTTAAAAATGACAAAAATTCCCATAGACAATAAATTTTGACAAAATTTGCTAAAGACAAGAAATTTTAACAAAATTAGCTAAAGACAAGAAATTTTAACAAAATTCTTTATAGACAACAAAGTTGGACCAAATTTCCTATAGACAAGAGAGGTGGACAAAATTTCTTATAACCAAGAAATTTGGACCAAATTAGACAATAAATTTTGACAAAATTTTTTATAGACAATAAATTTTGACAAAATTTCCTATAAACTGGAAATTTTGACAAAGTTTCTTATAGGCAACAAATTTTGACAAAATATACTATGCACAAGAAACTCTGACAAACTTTCCTATATACAAGAAATTGGAAATTTTGACAAAATTATAAATACACACGAAATGTTTACAAAAATTTCCCATAGAAAAGAAATTTTGACAAAATTTCCTATAGGCAAGAAATTGTTGACAAAATTTTTTATATACAAGAAATTTTGACAATTTTTTTTATATACAAGAAATTTTGACAAAATTGTTTATATACAAGACATTTTGACAAAACTTCCTATAGGCAAGAATTTTTGACAAAATTTCCTATGGACAACAAATTTTGTAAAATTTCCTATAGACAAGAAATTTAGACAAAATTTTCTATATGCAAAAAAAAATTGACATATTTTCCTATAAGCAAGAAATTTTTACAAGATTTCCTATACACAAGAAATTTTTACAAAAATTTCCTATACAAAAAAAATTTTTGACAAAATCTCCCATAGACAAAAAATTTTTATAAAATTTCCTATAGACAAGGAATTTTGACAAAATTTTCTATAGACAAACAATTTTGACAAAATATAGACAAGAAATTTGGACAAAAATTTCCCATAGAAAATAAATTTTGACAAAATTTCGTATAGAAAAAAACTTTGACACAGTTTCGCTTCCCATAGGAAAGAAATTTTGACGAAATTTTCTTTACACAAGGAATTATCACAAAATTTCCTATGGACAACAAATTTTGTAAAATTTCCTATAGACAAGAAATTATGACAAAATATTCTATATACAAGAAATTTTCTATAGATAAAAAATTTTGAAAAAATTTCCTATGGAAAAAATTTAAACAAAATTTCGTATAGATAGGAAATTTTGACAAAATTTCCTACAAACAAGAAATTTTGACAAAGTTTCTTATAGGCAACAAATTTTGACAAAACATCCTATGCACAAGAAACTCTGACAAATTTTTTATAGGCAAGAAATTGGGACAAACTTTCCTATAGACAAGAAATTGGAAATTTTGACAAAATTTCCTATACACACGATATGTTTACAAAAATTTCCCATAGAAAAGAAATTTTGACAAAATTTCCTATAGGCAAGAAATTTTTGAAAAAAAAAATTTATATACAAGAAATTTTGACAAAATGTTTTATATACAAGAAATTTTGACAAAATTTTTTTATATACGAAAAATTTTAACAAAATTTTCTATACACAAGAAATTATGACAAAATTTCCTATATGCAAGAAAATTGTGACAAATTTTTCTATAAGCAAGACATTTTTACAAAATTTCCTATACAAAAAAAAATTGACAAAATTTCCCATAGACAAACAATTTTGACAAAATATCTTATATACAAGAAATATTGACAAAAATTTGTCATAGAAAAGAAATTTTGAAAAAATTTCCCATGGACAAAAAATATTGAGAAAAATCACAAGAGATAGGAAATTTTGAGAAAATTTCCTATGCAAATGAAATTTTAAGAAAATTTTCTATATGCAAAAAATATTGACAAAACTTCCTATGGACAAAAAATTTTCACAACATTTCCTATGGACATGACATTTTGACAAAATTTCTTATGGACAAGACATTTTTACAAAATTTCCTATGGAAAAAATTTAAATAAAATTTCGTATAGATAGGAAATTTTGACAAAATTTCCTACAAACAAGAAATTTTGACAAAGTTTCTTATAGGCAACAAATTTTGACAAAACATCCTATGCACAAGAAACTCTGACAAATTTTTTATAGGCAAGAAATTGGGACAAACTTTCCTATAGACAAGAAATTGGAAATTTTGACAAAATTTCCTATACACACGATATGTTTACAAAAATTTCCCATAGAAAAGAAATTTTGACAAAATTTCCTATAGGCAAGAAATTTTTGAAAAAAAAAATTTATATACAAGAAATTTTGACAAAATGTTTTATATACAAGAAATTTTGACAAAATTTTTTTATATACGAAAAATTTTAACAAAATTTTCTATACACAAGAAATTATGACAAAATTTCCTATATGTAAGAAAATTTTGACAAATTTTTCTATAAGCAAGACATTTTTACAAAATTTCCTATACAAAAAAAAATTGACAAAATTTCCCATAGACAAAAATTTTGACAAAATTTCTTATAGACAAGAAATTTTGACAAAAATTTCTCATAGAAAAGAAATTTTGAAAAAATTTCCCATGGACACAAAATATTGAGAAAAATCACAATAGATAGGAAATTTTGAGAAAATTTCCTATGCAAATGAAATTTTAAGAAAATTTTCTATATGCAAAAAATATTGACAAAATTTCCTATGGACAAAAAATTTTCACAACATTTCCTATGGACATGAAATTTTTACAAAATTTCTTATGGACAAGACATTTTTACAAAATTTCCTATGGAAAAAATTTTAACAAAATCTTGTATTGATAGGAAATTTTGACAAAATTTCCTACAAAGAAGAAATTTTGACAAAGTTTTTTATAGGCAACAAATTTTGACAAAATATCCTATGCACAAGAAACTCTGAATAATTTTCTCTAGACAAGAAATTGGAAATTTTGATAAAATTTCTTATACACACGAAATGTTTACAAAAATTTCCCTTAGAAAAGAAATTTTGACAAAATTTCCTACAGGCAAGAAATTTTTGAAAAAATTTTTTATAAACAAGAAATCAAAATTTTTTATATACAAGAAATTTTGACAAAATGTTCTACACACAAGAAATTATGACAAAATTTCCTATAGGCAAGAATTTTTGACAAAATTTCCTATGGACAATAAGTTTTGTAAAATTTCCTATAGACAAGAAATTTTGACAAAATTTTCTATATGCAAAAAATTTTGACAAATTTTCCTATAAGCAAGAATTTTTTACAAAATTTCCTATACATAAGAAATTTTTACAAAAATTTCCTATACAAGATAAAAATTTACAAAATTTCCCATAGACAAAAAATGTTGACAAAATTTCTTATAACATAGACAAGAAATTTTGAAAAAATTTCCTATAAACAAGAAATTTTGCAAAATTTTCTATAGACAAAAAATTTTCACAAAATTTCGTATAGACAAGAAATTTGGACAAAAATTTCTCATAGAAAAGAAATTTTGACAAAATTTCCTATAGAAAAAAACTTTGACAAAGTTTCGTATAAGCAGCAAATGTTGACAAAATTTCCTATGCACAAGAAATTCTGACAAAATTTCCTACAGACAAAAAATAAAAAACAAAAAACTTCCTATAGGCAAGAAATTTTGACAAAATTTTCTTTACACAAGAAATTATGACAAAATTTCCTATGGATAACAAATTTTGTAAAATTTCCTATACACAAGAAATTATGACAAAATATTCTATATACAAGAAATTTTGACAAAATTTTCTATAGACAAAAAATTTGGACAAAATTTCCCATAGAAAAGAAATTTTGACAAAAATTTCCCATAGAAAAGAAATTTTGACAAAATTTCCTATAGAAAAAAACTTTGGCAAAGTTTCGTATAAGCAACAAATTTTGACAAAATTTCCTAGCCCAATAAATTCTAACAAAATTTCCTACAGACAATAAATTAAAAAAAAAAAACTTCCTATAGGCAAGAAATGTTGACAAAATTTTCTTTACACAAGAAATTATGACAAAAATTCCTATGGACAACAAATTCCATAGATAAGAAATTTTGACAACATTTTCTATATGCAAGAAATTTTGACAAATTTTCCTATAAGCAAGAAATTTTTACACAATTTCCTATACATAAGAAATTTTTACAAAAATTTCCTATATAAAAAAAAAGAAATTTTGGCAAACTTTCCTATGCAAATGAAAATTTACTATAGAGAAAAAGGAAGAGATAAGATATTAAAAAAAATGTCCTAGAGACAAGAAATTTTGATAAAATTTCTTAAAGACAAAAAATGTCGAAAAAAAATTTCCTATAAATATGAAATATTGACAACATTTCCTATGGACATAATTTCTTATAGACAAGAAATTATGACAATATTTCATAGAGACAAGAAATTTAGACAAAATTTCCTAGAGACAAAAATTTTGATAAAATTTCTCATAGACAAAAAATTTTGACAAAATTACTTATGGACAAAAATATTTGATAAAAATTCCAATATAAAAGAAATGTTGACAAAAATTTCCTATACACACAAAAAATTTTGACAAATGTCCCATAGACATGATATTATTAAAAAATTTCCCATAGACAAGATATTATTAAAAAATTTCCTATAGACAAGATATTTTTACAAAATTTCTTATAGACAAGAAATTATGACAAAATTTCCTGTAGACAAGACATTTGGACAAAATTTCCTATATACATGAAATTCTGACAAAATTTCCTATAGACAAGATATTTTTACAAAATTTCCTATAGACAAGAAATTCTGACAAAATTTCCTATAGACAAGAAATTTTGACGAAATTTTCTATAGATAAGAAATTTGGACAAAATATCATATGGAAAAAAATTTCCTATAGGCAAGAAATTTTGCCAACATTTCTGAAAAAATTTCCTATGAACATGTAATTCTGACAAAATTTCCTATGGACAAGATGTTTTTACAAAATTTCCTATAGACAAGAAATTTTGCCAAAATTTCCTATAGACAAGAAATTTTGCCAAAATTTCCTATAGACAAGAAATTTGGACAAAATTTCTCATAGACAAGATATTTTACAACATTTCTTATAGGGAAGAAATTTGGACAAAATTTCCTAAAGACAAGAAATTTTGACACAATTTCCTATAAATAAGAAATTTTGATAAAATTTCCTATAGACCAAAAATTTTGACAAAATTACCTAAAGACAAGAAATTTTGATAAAATTTCCTATAGACCAAAAATTTTGACAAAATTTCCTAAAGACAAGAAATTTTGACACAATTTCCTATAAGAGAAGAAATTTTCTTGATGAAATTTTTCATGAAATTTTTAGAAAATTTCCTATCGACAAGAAATTTTGAAAAAAAAATTCCTATAGACAAGAAATTTGGACACAATTTCCTAGAGGCAAGCAATTTGGACAAAATTTCCTATAGACAAGAAATTTTGACAAAAGTTCCTATCGACAAGAAATTTTGCCAACATTTTCTATAGATAAGAAATGTTGACAAAATATCATATGGCAAAAAAATTTTTAAAAAATATTTCCTATAGGCAAAAAATTTTGACAAAATTTCCTATAAACAAGATATTTTTACAAAATTTCTTATAGACAAGAAATTATGACAAAATTTCCTGTAGACAAGACATTTGGACAAAATTTCCCACGAACAAGAAATTTTGATGAAATTTCATAAAGACAAGAAATGTTTACAAACATTTCTATAGACAAGAAATTTTGGCAAAATTTCCTATAGGCAAGAAATTCTAACAAAATTTCTCATAGACAAGATATTTTTACTAAATTTCTTATAGACAAGAAATTTGGACAAAATTTCCTAAAGACAAGAAATTTTGACACAATTTCCTATAAATAAGAAATTTTGATAAAATTTCCTATAGACCAAAAATTTTGACAAAATTTCCTAAAGACAAGAAATTTTGACACAATTTCCTATAAGAGAAGAAATTTTGACAACGTTTTCTATGGACATGAAATTTTGACGAAATTTCTTATACACATGAAATTTTTAGAAAATTTCCTATAGACAAGAAACTTTGAAAAAAAATTTCCTATAGACAAGAAATTGGGACACAATCTCCTATAAACAAGAAATTCTGACAAAATTACCTATAGGCAAGAAATTTTGACAAAAATTTCCTGTAGACAAGAAATTTGGACAAAATTTCCCATAGAAAAGAAATTGTGAGAAAATTTCCTAGAATTTAAAAAATTTCCATAGACATGAAAATTTAACAAAATTATTTCTTAATTTGCTCAGTGTGTGTATACACTATTGCATAATACAACATATTGCATACATGCAGGCATATTTCTGTCAATATTTCTATATCCACATGAGTGAAGATATATGTGAAATACAAGGAAGTTGATTGCTATGTACACTATAACATCACGAATTTAATATGAGAAAAAGTTAAATAGATAGAAAATTGTTCACAATTTCCCCCCTACAAAAAGCAATCATAGGAATAAGGCTATATGGAATAATATTTATGAAGAAAGGTAACACATTTGTAGGAGACTTGGATGTTGGAAGTTTGCATTCTATATAAAACAGAAAAGAAAAACTTGAATACACATTTCTAACCTATAAAGCAAAATCACATAAAATCACATTTGCCTATAGGATCTTTTTGTATTTTTTTTAGATATATAAAGGATACGGAAGTCAATGTAGTCGCCACAGGAAATTGCTGTGGTGAATTCATAAAGCATGGCATAAGGAAATGTTACAATGAGCAGACATCTTAACATGCATATGACCATAGCGTAGTTATAGTTGCTTTAAATTCTTTAAAGTGGCATTGCTAATAATAAAATAAAATTGATAGATTAATCTTTAGTTGATAATTTCAAAATGTGGCACAATATAAACAATAATATGTCACTTCGATTCATGGTTCTTCAAGTATACAAATTTCCAATATTTTTGGCATATTAGATTTTTGTGGAAATTATTCGAAATTTAGGAAATTTTATTTTTATTTGCAACAAATTTGTTTGTTCAATTAATCAATCAAACTTAATGTAACTCATACAACCCGGTGAACTTCATTCAAATATTCTGGTCAGATTTAGATAGATTCCATTAAATTGGAATATTTAAAATTAAATTTGAAAATATAAAAAAATAATCCGAAAGAACTCTTAATAATACTTAGTGTTGGCAACTTACAAATACATATTCGATTTGTTTAAACAGTGTATCGCTTGATGACTTCATATTAATATAACTCATACCACACCGAGTATTCTATTAAAATTATGTATACGCCTCGGGTATACCTAATTTTCTAAATCTTACGCTACTCCCAAAGGCGGAAGGACGGTCAGGACAATCAAGAATTTTATAATCTTCTTAAAAAGTTTACAAATCGATCTTTACCCTTAGGATTACGTATTTGCAAAATGTTTACAACACAAGCAAATTAATTTTATATAATAAACAAGTAAGGAAAGTCTAAAGTCGGGCGGGGCCGACTATATTATACCCTGCACCACTTTGTACATCTAAATTTTCGATACCATATCACATCCGTCAAATGTGTTGGTTTGTCCCAAATACATACATTTAAATATCACTCGATTTGGACAGAATTTGATAGATTTTTACAAAATCTATAGACTCAAAATTTAAGTTGGCTAATGCACTAGGGTGGAACAAAATTTTAGTAAAAAAAAATATGGGAAACATTTAAATCTGAAGCAATTTTAAGGAAACTTCGCAAAAGTTTATTTATGATTTATCGCTCGATATATATGTATTAGAAGTTTAGGAAAATTAGAGTCATTTTTACAACTTTTCGACTAAACAGTGGCGATTTAACAAGGAAAATGTTGGTATTTTGACCATTTTTGTCAAAATCAGATATGGGAGCTATATCTAAATCTGAACCGATTTCAATCAAATTTGACACACATGACTATACTACCAATTGTACTCCTTGTGCAAAATTTCAAGCTAATCGGGATAAAACTCTGGCTTCTGGGTCCATATAAGTGCATATCGGGCGAAAGATATATATGGGAGCTATATCTAAATCTGAATCGATTTCAACCAAATTTGGCACACATAGCTACAATGCTACATCTACTCCCTGTGCAAAATTTCAAACAAATTGGGCCAAAACTCTGGCTTGTAGGACCATATTAGTCCATATCGGGCGAAACATATATATGGGAGCTATATCTAAATCTGAACCGATTTCAATCAAATTTTGCACACATGACTATACTACCAATTGTACTCCTTGTGCAAAATTTCAAGCTAATCGGGATAAAAGTCTGGCTTCTGGGTCCATATAAGTGCATATCGGGCGAAAGATATATATGGGAGCTATATCTAAATCTGAACCGATTTCAATCAAATTTGGCACACATGACTATACTACCAATTGTACTCCTTGTGCAAAATTTCAAGCTAATCGGGATAAAACTCTGGCTTCTGGGTCCATATAAGTGCATATCGGGCGAAAGATATATATGGGAGCTATATCTAAATCTGTACCGATTTCAATCAAATTTGGCACACATGACTATACTACCAATTGTACTCCTTGTGCAAAATTTCAAGCTAATCGGGATAAAACTCTGGCTTCTGGGTCCATATAAGTGCATATCGGGCGAAAGATATATATGGGAGCTATATCTAAATCTGAACCGATTTCAATCAAATTTGGCACACATGACTATACTACCAATTGTACTCCTTGTGCAAAATTTCAAGCTAATCGGGATAAAACTCTGGCTTCTGGGTCCATATAAGTCCATATCGGGCGAAAGATATATATGGGAGCTATATCTAAATCTGAACCGATTTCAATCAAATTTTGCACACTTGACTATACTACTAATTGTACTCCTAGTGCAAAATTTCAACCAAATTCGGCAAAAAATCTGGCTTCTGGGACCATATAAGTCCATATCGGTCGAAAGATATATATGGGAGCTATATCTAAATCTGAACCGATTTCAATCAAATTTTGCACACTTGATTATACGACTAAGTGTTATGTTGGTACAAAATTTCAAACAAATCGGTGTAAAACTCTGGCTGCTGAGTCCATATTAGTGCATATCGGGCGAAAGATATATATGGGAGCTATATCTAAATCTGAACCGATTTCTTCCAAAATCAAGAGGGTTCTATTCTGACCCAAATTAGGAACATGTGCCAAATTTGAAGGCGATTGGACTTAAATTGCGACCTAGACTTTGATCACAAAAATGTGTTCACAGACAGACGGACAGACAGACAGACATGGTTATATCGACTCAGGGACCCACCCTGAGCATTATTGCCAAAGACACCATGTGTCTATCTCGTCTCCTTCTGGGTGTTACAAACATATGCACTAACTTATAACACCCTGTTCCACATTGTGGCGCAGGGTATAAAAATATGTCTTGAATTCTTCTGGTTAATAGGTTCCTATGATTGCTGCGAAATTTTTATAACGCATACAACATAGGGTACCCCAAATAAAAATACGTATACGACACCATATACTGGAAATTGTACTCCTTGTGCAAAATTTCAAGCTAATCGGGATAAAACTCTGGCTTCTGGGTCCATATAAGTCCATATCGGGCGAAAGATATATATGGGAGCTATATCTAAATCTGAACCGATTTCAATCAAATTTTGCACACTTGACTATACTACTAATTGTACTCCTAGTGCAAAATTTCAACCAAATTCGGCAAAAAATCTGGCTTCTGGGACCATATAAGTCCATATCGGTCGAAAGATATATATGGGAGCTATATCTAAATCTGAACCGATTTCAATCAAATTTTGCACACTTGATTATACGACTAAGTGTTATGTTGGTACAAAATTTCAAACAAATCGGTGTAAAACTCTGGCTGCTGAGTCCATATTAGTGCATATCGGGCGAAAGATATATATGGGAGCTATATCTAAATCTGAACCGATTTCTTCCAAAATCAAGAGGGTTCTATTCTGACCCAAATTAGGAACATGTGCCAAATTTGAAGGCGATTGGACTTAAATTGCGACCTAGACTTTGATCACAAAAATGTGTTCACAGACAGACGGACAGACAGACAGACATGGTTATATCGACTCAGGGACCCACCCTGAGCATTATTGCCAAAGACACCATGTGTCTATCTCGTCTCCTTCTGGGTGTTACAAACATATGCACTAACTTATAACACCCTGTTCCACATTGTGGCGCAGGGTATAAAAATATGTCTTGAATTCTTCTGGTTAATAGGTTCCTATGATTGCTGCGAAATTTTTATAACGCATACAACATAGGGTACCCCAAATAAAAATACGTATACGACACCATATACTGGAAAAATCAAAGTTTGAAAGGCGTTACTTTTTAGTATTTTCGATGCCAAAAACTAGTATAGAATATAACGTATACCAACTTATAGACCCAATTCAAAATGCTTATACCACCTACGAACCACTAAATAAATACTAAACCCCATTGGCAAGTGATCTTATAAGTGTCCTGGACGTATGAGTTTTTCATAAGTAACATCACGTATACCACCCTATAGATTCCATTCCAATTACGTATACGACCTAACAATCCAAATAATATAACGTATACTACCGTGAAGACCCAATTCAAAATACTTACTCCACATAATAACCTGGCAATTCATGTTCACAAAAAGAAAATTTAGGTTGAATTGAATTGTAGAAAATATATTGAACAAAGGAAAAATATAATCATTCGCATTTTTCTGATAATTTTTCTGGGTGCCATAGATTTTTTTTATAATTTCTATAACGTATACCACCCCCTAGACTCAAATCAAATTACTTATACAATCTTTGGATCTGTCAATTGTTGTCTAAAAGGTCAGACTTGGATTTCCATTAATTTATCCATAAGATTAGGTATTTGCAAAATGTTAAAAACACAACTAAATTAATTTTTAAATAATGTTTTATGATAAAAAATAAGAAAAGAAAATTCAAATTTAATTAATAACCCAGCAAAACAAATGGAAGTTATTCTAAAGGCACAACTTTAAAAGAACTTCCAAAAATGTCCTTCTAAAGATGTTCTTTATTTTAACTAAACAAGAAGTTCTTTTAATTAATTTTTTTTATAACTCGTTTTTTTCATAAATTTAATGCCAACTTTTAACTTTTTCTGCTTCAAAGAGGTTAAAATACAAAATTAATAAGAATTAATAAAATGGTACAAATTATTAAAATTTTGCCGAGAATAATGCTAACCCCATTTCAGGAAAATTGCGAATTTTTCTATCAAAATAAAATTTTGACAAAATTTACTATAGAAATGAAATTTTGATAAAATTTTCTACAAAAATAAAATTTTGACAAAATTTTCTACAAAAATAAAATTTTGACAACATTTTCTATAGAAATAAAATTTTGACAAAATTTTGCTAGAGAAATAAAATTTTGACAAAATTTTCTTTAGAAATAAAGTTTTGAAAAAATTTTGTATAAAAATAAAATTTTAACAAAATTTTCTACAGAAATAAAGGTTTGACAAATTTTTCTATAGAAATAAAATTTTGACAAAATTTTCTGTAGGAATAAAATTTAGGCAAAATTTTCTATAGAAATAAAATTATGACAAAATTTTATGTAGAAATAAAATTTTGACATTGTATTTTAAAGAAAAAAAAATTGACTTTTTTTTATAGAATAAAATTTTGACCATATTTGCTGTAGGAATAACATTTTTACAAAATTTAGATATAGGAATAAAACTTTGACAAAATTGTCTATAAGAATAAAATTATGACAAAATTTTGTTATAGAAATAAAATCTTGAGAAAATTTTCTACAGAAATAAAGGTTTGACAAAATTTTCGATAGAAATAAAATTTTGACAAAATTTTCTGTAGGAACAACATTGTGGCAAAATTTCCTATAGAAATAAAATTTAGAAATAAAATGTGGATATTTTTTTATATAAAAAAAATTGACAATTTTTTTTTTATAGAAATAAAATATTGACCATATATATGTAGGAATAAAGTTTTGGCAAAATTTCCTATAGAAATAAAAAATTGACAAAATTTTCTATAAGAATAAAACTTTGACAAAATGTTCTACAGAAATGAAATGTTGAAAAAATTTTCTATAGCAAACAAATTTTAATAAAATATTGAAAATTTCCTATAGGAATAAAATTTTGACAAAATTGTCTATAGAAATAGAATTTAGACAAAATTTTCTATAGAAATAAAATTTTGAAAAAAATTTCTGTAGAACTAAAATTTTTACACAATTTTCTATGGAAATAAAATTTTGACAAAATTTTTTATGGAAGTAAAATATTGACTAAATTTTATAAAAAAATAAAACTTTGACAAAATTTTCTATAGAAATAAAATTTTGAAAAAATTTTCTATAGTGGTAAAATTTTGACAAAATTTTCTATAGAAATAGAATATTGACAAAATTGTCTATAGAAATAAAATTTTGTCAAAATTTTCAATAAAAACAAAGGTTCGACAAAATTTTCTATTAAAATAAAATTTTGACAAAATTTTCTACAGAAATAAAATTTAGGCAAAATTTTCTATAGAAATAAAATTATGACAAAATTTTCTTTAGAAATAGAATTTTGACAAAATTTTCTATAGAAATAAAATTTTGACAAAGTTTTCTATAGAAATAAAATTTTGTCAAAATTTTTTATAGAAACAAAGGTTTAGCAAAATTTTCTATAGAAATAAAATTTTGACAAAATTTTCTATAGAAATAAAATTTTGACAAAATTATCTTTAGAAAAAAATGTTGGCAAAATTTTCTATAGAAAAATAATTTGATACAATATTGAAAATTTTTCTATAAAAATAAAAATTTGACAAAATTTCTTATAGGAATAAAATTTTGACAAGATTTTCTATAGAAATAGAATTTTGACAAAATTTTCTATGGAAATAAAATGTTGACTAAATTTTATAGAAAAATAAAACTTTGACAAAATTTTCTATAGAAATAAAATTTTGACAAAATTTTCTATAGTGGTAAAATTTTGACAAAATTGTCTATAGAAATAAAGGTTTGACAATATCTTCTACAGAAATAAAGGTTTGACAAAATTTTCTGGACGAATTAAATTTTAGCAAAATTTCCTATAGAAATAAAATTTTGACAAAATTTTCTATACAAATCCAATTTTTACAAAATGTTCTATTAAAATAAAAATTTGAAAAAATTTTCTGTAGAAATAAAATGTTAACAAAATTTTCTATAGAAATAGAATATTGACAAAATTTTCTATAGAAATAAAATTTAGGCAACATTTTCTATAGAAATAAACTTTTGACAAAATTTTCTACAGAAATAAAATTTTGAAAAAATTTTCTACAGAAATAAAATTTTGAAAAAATTTTCTATAGAAACAAACTTTTGGCAAAATTTACTATAGAAATAAAATTATGACAAAATTTTCTATAGAAATAAAATGTATACAAAATTTTCTATAGAAATAAAATTTTGACAAAATTTTCTATAGAAATGAAATTTTGACAAAATTTTCTATAAAAATAAAATTTTGACAAAATTTTCTATAGAATGAAAATTGTGACAAAATATGTTATAGTAACAAAATTTTGACAAAATTTTCTATACACACAAAAAAAAAAATGTTTGATTTCAATCACGAAAATCGCGGATTCAATCATTTTTTTAATTGAAATGTCTTCAATCACGAAAATGATAATATCAATCACCCATTTTGATTGAAAACCAACACGATTTTTAATTAAAAATTTAATTGACTTTTGTCACGGAATCAATTAATTGTGTGATTGAATCAATTAAAAACGTGATTGATTTTTAGCATAAAATTCAATCACAGTTTTAATTGAATCAATTAAAATTTTAATTAATTTCGCGACAAAAATCAATCAACTATTTGATTCATTCAATTAAATAATTAATTGAAATTGGCTATAAATTTCGATCAAAAAATTTATATATTGCGAACCCAAAATCGTATTTAGTTTTTTTCTTTTGAAATAAAAGAAAATATGTGTTTCTTATAAAACATATTTAATATTTTATTATTTTTTGAATTATGCAATAGACAAATAAATTTGGTTCTTGTCATTTGTGTTTTGTTCTAACGTAACTTACAAATACAACTACTATCAATAACAACTATAGGGTGAAAAAATAAATTATATAAATCATTATCTTCCTTATAATAATAACCATGTTAGCATGTTCCTTCTAATATGTAGATGCGCCTAGATTTCCAATAATTCAGCAGCCTGTAAGCTAAATTAATTTTTCTGAAAGTAAACAGAATAATTCGAATTTAATTTTGTTCAATTAAAAGTTAATTTTGTTAAACATTACCTGCATAGAATATCAAGTTCAATTCTTAGTTCCAGGTTGCAGATTTATAATTTTCTTTTGCAGTTGTAGTCTTTTAGCATAAAAAGGTGTATTAAGGAGCTCGGTAATTTAATTTTCGTAACAATTCCTTTCCAAAATTTCCACACATTAAAATCGTCTATTAAAATTTGAACCAATCAAAGACAAAAATAATTGGAAAGCAATGTAATATTTGGTATTATATTGATGATACTTTGCAAATTCTGGAAATAGAAAAAAATATAAATGGAAAATACATATTTTTATTATTATCGGATATTTTTCATATTTTTAAATCCAAAAGAAAGAACTTTTTTACCATTACATAATTCAGCTCATTAGTTTATATACCAGATATACTGCTCTCTACTTGGGTTCAAACTGAAAAAGACAGGTAAAACAAAAATGCAATTTAATGCCAACGCTACTTCGCAACTTCAAGGTGAATCTGTCAAATTTTTATTTTTATAGAAAAAATTCAAATATTGTATCAAATTGTTTTTCTATAGAAAATTTTGCCAAAATTTTATTTCTAACGATAATTTTGTCAAAATTTTATTTCTATAGAAAATTTTGTTAAAATTTTATTTCTATAGAAATAAAATTTTAAGAAAACTAGGAGTGAAAAAAATTTATAATTTTAAAAGATCAATACGGTACCCACTTTTTTATTGCAAACATATTATTATATATTTGATAAAATGACGGAGTTGATGGGATTGATTGGTCAATTTCACGAAATAAAATTGGTCACTAAAAGAAATGAAAAAAAATACATTTTTTTTAGTCCGTTTAATGTAAACAGGCTTCAATGGAAAACGGTATTCACATTTCACAATTTTTTACCTTCAATAAGCGTAGATTGTTTTCCATTTTTACAATACCACAAAACACAAACACAGGTAATTTCAAATGCGTTCTGTCATATATTTTTTTCAAACCTTTACCACGTGTCCGTTTGTTGTTGCACACTTTATTTATTTCAACCCATTGCTATGATTTGTTGTTGCGTTCAAAATATTTATGCACACATTTTGAATGCAGCAGACAGAATGTCGCCAATCATGTTTTTCAATTTACGCGAAAAACAAAAACCCAACCGTTCGTTACGAGTTACTTCCACAGACTGATCTCTCCATCATACATTGTTGAATAAATACCCATTCTCTTGTTCTCTTTTCGCTCTTTCCATTGCTCAAAATTATTCAGTTTCAATCACAAAGGTGATTGGATCAATCACATATGTAATTGGAAACGGAAAAAAATTCAATCACGTTTGTAATTGAAAATTATTTCCGAATTGATTAACAAATTGATTGAATGAATTAATATTTTAATTGGAAACGTAACAAATATCAATCATTTTTTTAATTGGATTTTATTCGGATTTGATTAAATAATTAATTGAATCAATTAACATGTTAATTGAATCCGTTTCCAAATTCAATTAAGTGTTTAATTGAAAAAATTTTGGTGATAATTTTTTGTGTATAGAAATAAAATTTAGGCAAAATTTTCTATAGAAATAAAATTATGAAAAAATTTTCTTTAGAAATAGAATTTTGAAAAAAAAATTTTCTATAGAAATAAAATTTTGACAAATTTTTCTATAGAAATAAAATTTTGTCAAAATTTTCAATAGAAACAAAGGTTCGACTAAATTTTCTATAAAAAATAAAATTTTGACAAAATTTTCTACAGAAATAAAATTTAGGCAAAATTTTCTATAGAAATAAAATTATTACAAAATTTTCTATAGAAATAAAATTTTGACAAAGTTTTCTATTGAAATAAAATTTTGTCAAAATTTTCTATAGAAACAAAGGTTTAACTAAATTTTCTATAGAAATAAAATTTTGACAAAATTTTCTATAGAAATAAAATTTTGACAAAATTATCGATAGAAATAAAATTTTGGCAAAATTTTTTATAGAAAAACAATTTGATACAATATTGAAAATTTTTCTATAAAAATAAAAATTTGACAAAATTTCCTATAGGAATAAAATTTTGACAAGATTTTCTATAGAAATAGAATTTTGACAAAATTTTCTATAGAAATAAAATTTTGACACAATTTTCTATAGAAATAAAATTTAGACAACATTTTCTATAGAAACAAAGGGTTGATAAATTTTCTATAGAAATAAAATTTTGGCAAAATTTTCTATAGAAATAAAATTTTGACAAAATTATCTTTAGAAATAAAATTTTGCCAAAATTTCCTATAGAAAAAAATTGATAAATTATTAAAAATTTTTTCTTTAGAAATAAAACTTTGATCAAATTTTCTATAGAAATAAAATTTTGACAAAATTTTCAATAGAAATAAAAATTTGACAACATTTTCTAAAGAAATAAAATTTTGGAAAAAAAATTCCCATAGAAATAAAATTTTGACAAAATATTCTATAGAAATAAACATTTTACAATATTTTCTATAAAAATAATTTTTGGTAAATTTTTTTCCAAATTTTTTGTTAGATTATTTTTGAATCGAGTTGCAACCGTATTCACAGGACGACTAGCAATTAATATAACTCATACAACCCAGGGTATCCTAATAAGATCCCTTATACGACACAATATACTAAAGAAAATTTAAATTTGATTGACGTTTATTATTTTCAATGCCAAAAATCCATTATATTTAATTCATCTAAAAATTCTTTTGGACATACTGTTTTGTAAGTAATTTCAAATTCGTACGAATTGCTTAACAAACCTTGTGATTAGGATTTCGAGGCAATTGATTCAAATCACCACGCAAAACAATTGTTTATGATTATGCCTTAGCTTCCTAATAATTTTGGAATTTTTGAATAGAGAGGCATAGCATAAATTTCAAATCTATTGGCCATCAGGAGTAACCTCCATAACCATAAATACAATTTGGCCTAGCTCTCAAAAAAATCATTGTAGTTTCACAAGAAATAATGATAGCAACGTCAAGCAGTTGTTATTATTATTACAGGGAAATGGTGAAATATGAATCGTCATGGCGTAGCACTTTAGAGTGGTGGTCAGCCAATGCGAGTCAACCATCTTGCTGCCAACCAACCGTCCATCCAAATCCATCCATCTCTAATAAACCACCCCGCCAAAAAAAAAGTCGAAAGAATCGCATTTGGAAGAGAGAGAGAGACGCAAAACTCCATAGGCCTTCACAAATTTTATTTCAACTTCTTTCCAACAAATCACGATAATCTATTTTCCGAAAGTCAAAAACAGCAGTAGGCTGCCTAGCAGGCAGCCAGTCAACATAACAAAAATGAATCGAGAGAAAAAGATTTCTTTCCTGGAAATTTGTTATTTTCATAACAATCGAGTGAAGTGGTGGAGGCAGGTCGTAAAACGATGCCATGCCATCGAACAATCGTTTGGAGTACCATCATCCTCATCATTCTCTGCAGATGTTGCCTACAAAACATTTTCATGGATTATATATGCCAACCATGGAGCTTTTTTTTTTGTATACGGCAACAATACAAACCATGGCTGTTTCACTGGTGTCGGTCGGTGGCACTACCTCAAATCCTCAAACTGCCAATTTTGTTGTCATGAATTGAACATAAAAAATTTGTGGCGTATTCAAGTACGAGATTAATAAACCAAAAAAAAAATAAGAAAACAGAAAACACCAAACCCCGAAGAATACAACAACGAATGAAATGCTCCTTGAAACCAGTACACAACGACAACAACCAAACCACAGAACATCAGCAGCTCAAAAAAAATCCTAAACAACACGATCACGATCATGGAAATGCGAAAGGTGGTAGTGATGGTGCAGGAAGTGCTTGAAAGACTCAACAAGGAAATCCATACATAATGCAAAAGCCTAGAATTGTTAAGGCCAAGGAAGACAACGTTACCCAACCAATATATTCGTACAACACATTTCAAATCGACAATGAACGGTGGGATCGGATACGAAAAAAATGAGAACAATATAAAAAACAAAAAACTTTAAGATTTGTATATAATTTTCATACTATATTAAACTCCATTGACCTATTGACAAGGTGACGTATGAGTATTATTAATAAATATT
This sequence comes from Haematobia irritans, assembly GCF_050003625.1. Lineage (NCBI taxonomy): Eukaryota > Metazoa > Arthropoda > Insecta > Diptera > Muscidae > Haematobia > Haematobia irritans. The sequence goes on along the minus strand of NC_134401.1, from coordinate 156,520,552 downwards.
GTCAATAGATTTAATTCAAATTACGTATACGATCTAATAGTTCTAATAATATAACGTATACCACCCTGTAGACTCAATTCAAAAAAAAATATCTTACCTGATAACCTGGCAACTCATGGCAAAATCGGGAAAATTTCGGGGGGATTGAATTTAGATATGTAAAAAAAAACAAGTATATACTGCCGTAAGTTCGGTCAGGCCGAATCTTATGTACCCTCCACCATGGATTGCCTAGAAACTTCTACTGAAGACTGTCATCCACAATCGAATTACTTGGGTTGCGGTATCTTAAAACTTCCTAACACCGTAATAAATACCATATAGTCCATATGTGGTATATATTAAACTAAACAAGTCCGATTAAATATGTATATAATTAAGTTTAAAGTTTCTATAGAAATAAAATTTTGACAAAATTTTCAATAGAAATAAAATTTTGACAAAATTTTCTATAGAAATAAAATTTTGACAAAATTTTCTATAGAAATAAAATTTTGACAAAATTTTCTATAGAAATAAAATTTTGACAAAATTTCCTATAGAAATAAAATTTTGACAAAATTTTCTATAGAAATAAAATTTTGACAAAATTTTCTATAGAAATAGAATTTTGACAATGTTTTCTATAAAAATAAAAATTTTGTAGATTATTTTTGGCTCGAGTGGCAACCATGATTATAATTTTTGTGTGATTGGGGATCGGCTATATATAACTATAGACCGATGTGGACCAATTTTGGCATGGTTATTAGCGGCCTTATACTAACACCACGTTGCAAATTTCAACCGGATCGGATGAATATTGCTCCTCCAAGAGGCTCCGGAGATCAAATCTGGGGATCAGTTTATATGGGGGCTATATATAATTATAGACCGATATGGACCAATTCGTGCATGGTTGTTAGAGACCATATAGTAACACCACGTACCAAATTTTAACCGGATCGGATAAATTTTGCTCCTCCAAGAGGCTCCGGAGCTCAAATCTGGGGATCGGCTTATATGGGGGCTATATATAATTATGGACCGATATGGACCAATTTTGGAATGGTTGTTAGAGACCATATACATACACCATGTACCAAATTTCAGCCGGATCGGATGAAATTTGGTTCTCTTAGAGGCTCCGCAAGCCAAATCGGGGGATCGGTTTATATGGGGGCTATATGTAGTTCTGGACCGATATGGACCGATTTCTGCACGGTTGTTAGAGACCATATACTTACACCACGTACCAAATTTCAGCCGAATCGGATGAAATTTGGTTCTCTTAGAGGCTCCGCAAGCCAAATCGGGGGATCGGTTTATATGGGGGCTATATGCAATTCTGGACCGATATGGACCAATTTCTGCACGGTTGTTAGAGACCATATACTTGCACCATGTACCAAATTTCAGCCGGATCGGATGAAATTTGCTTCTCTTAGAGCAATCGCAAGCCAAATTTGGGGGTCCGTTTATATGGGGGCTACACGTAAAAGTGGACCGATATGGACCAATTTTTGCATGGTTGTTAGAGACCATATACTAACACCATGTACCAAATTTCAGCCGGATCCGATGAAATTTTCTTCTCTTAGAGCAATCGCAAGCCAAATTTGGGGATCGGTTTATATGGGGGCTATATGTAATTCTGGACCGATATGGACCAATTTCTGCACGGTTGTTAGAGACCATATAAAGGGTGATTTGTTAAGAGCTTGATAACTTTTTTTTTAAAAAAAACGCATAAAATTTGCAAAATCTCATCGGTTCTTTATTTGAAACGTTAGATTGGTCCATGACATTTACTTTTTGAAGATAATTTCATTTAAATGTTGACCGCGGCTGCGTCTTAGGTGGTCCATTCGGAAAGTCCAATTTTGGGCAACTTTTTCGAGCATTTCGGCCGGAATAGCCCGAATTTCTTCGGAAATGTTGTCTTCCAAAGCTGGAATAGTTGCTGGCTTATTTCTGTAGACTTTAGACTTGACGTAGCCCCACAAAAAATAGTCTAAAGGCGTCAAATCGCATGATCTTGGTGGCCAACTTACCGGTCCATTTCTTGAGATGAATTGTTCTCCGAAGTTTTCCCTCAAAATGGCCATAGAATCGCGAGCTGTGTGGCATGTAGCGCCATCTTGTTGAAACCACATGTCAACCAAGTTCAGTTCTTCCATTTTTGGCAACAAAAAGTTTGTTAGCATCGAACGATAGCGATCGCCATTCACCGTAACGTTGCGTCCAACAGCATCTTTGAAAAAATACGGTCCAATGATTCCACCAGCGTACAAACCACACCAAACAGTGCATTTTTCGGGATGCATGGGCAGTTCTTGAACGGCTTCTGGTTGCTCTTCACTCCAAATGCGGCAATTTTGCTTATTTACGTAGCCATTCAACCAGAAATGAGCCTCATCGCTGAACAAAATTTGTCGATAAAAAAGCGGATTTTCTGCCAACTTTTCGAGGGCCCATTCACTGAAAATTCGACGTTGTGCCTCGTTAGTAAGTCTATTCATGATGAAATGTCAAAGCATACTGAGCATCTTTCTCTTTGACACCATGTCTGAAATCCCACGTGATCTGTCAAATACTAATGCATGAAAATCCTAACCTCAAAAGAATCACCCTTTACTTGCACCATGTACCAAATTTCAGCCGGATCGGATGAAATTTGCTTCTCTTAGAGGCTCCGCAAGCCAAATCGGGGATCGGTTTATATGGGGGCTATATATAATTATTGACCGATATGGACCAATTTCTGCACGGTTGTTAGAGACCATATACTTACACCATGTACCAAATTTCAGCCGGATCGGATGAAATTTGCTTCTCTTAGAGGCTCCGCAAGCCAAATCGGGGATCGGTTTATATGGGGGCTATATATAATTATGGACCGATATGGACCAATTTCTGCACGGTTGTTAGAGACCATATACTTACATCATGTACCAAATTTCAGCCAGATCGGATAAAATTTGCTTCTCTTAGAGCAATCGCAAGCCAAATTTGGGGGTCCGTTTATATGGGGGGCTATACGTAAAAGTGGACCGATATGGCCCATTTGCAATACCATCCGACCTACATCAATAGCAACTACTTGTGTCAAGTTTCAAGTCGATAGCTTGTTTCGTTCGGAAGTTAGCGTGATTTCAACAGGCGGACGGACGGACATGCTCAGATCGACTCAGAATTTCACCACGACCCAGAATATATATACTATATAGGGTTTTAGAGCAATATTTCGATGTGTTACAAACGGAATGACAGAGTTAATATACCCCCATCCTATGGTGGAAGGTATAAAAAGAAAAAACAATATAAGATAGATAACGTGCTGCTTTTGACGAATTTTCACTATGACTTGGTGGCGTATGATTTTTGTTATATTATTCTATTCGAATTACGTATACGATCCATAGATATCTTTTATCTGATTTATTCCAAAAACAGTGTTACCAGGCTTTTTTCAACAGTGTCATAAAATATAATGTACCATGGAATCTCAATTTATAACAGAGTTCGAATAGTCTCTCACATTAGGGTGAAACTACTTAGAGAAGCTTTGAAATATTTGGAAATGCCACCGGCATTACTGATAGGGCCTTCTTTGATGTTTGGTCGAATCTGCTATTGAACCCATAAATCCTTTTATGTCAGGCGGCCTAGATATTGACCCTCAGATTTTTCAGTTTCAAAGGCTAAAGGATAGATTTCCCCTCCGCCTTTGGACAATTGATTATAAAAAAAATTGGAATTGTAAAATTTTGGAAAAATCAAAATTCTAGCGTTTGTGACTATTACAAAATTTGGAAAATTCTTCATTTTAAAATATTTGAGCTGTGGTTATTTAAACCGAATAATTTTACACATTCATATACAACGCACAAGTGACAGCCTGATATTTCAAGTTCACTTAAATTATTCAGATCACAGAGGTGATCTTCTCTCTTAACACTGAGTGCTGACTGACAAGGTACCTCTTTTTTTCTCTCTCAGAAATGAAACAGGGGATAATATACCCCTGAAAAAGTGTTTAATGTTTGGTCGTAACTGGGATTGAACCCATATGACCCATTGTACCACGGTGGTTCCTCCATAAAATAATCAAATGATCATATTCGCCTTTTAATTCAATGTCGACTTTTAGACTTAAAAGTCGATTATCAAACGGGGATCGAATTTGAACAAAAAGTCGACTTCGACTTTATAGGACAAAACTTCGATTGGTCGAAAATTCGATTTTTCACTTTCGCCAGCAATCTCTTCCAGTTTCGCCAGCAATCTCTTCCAGTTTCGCCAGCAATCTCTTCCTTACGCCAGCAATCTCTTCCTTACGCCAGCAATCTCTTCCAGTTTCGAACAAACATCAAAGAAGCAGTTTCGACCAAACATTAAAGAAGGCAGTTTCAGTGGTAGATGATTCCCTATCAGTAATGCTGGTGACATTTCCAAATATTTCAAAGCTTTTCGGACTCTGTTATAAATTGGAGGTTCCATGGTACGATTATCAAACGGGGATCGAATTTGAATATTACAAAAAGTCGACTTCGACTTTATAAAGGGTGATACGGTCAAAATTTGGTCAATATAAACTTGACGTATTTCTTTCAATTTTGCATTTTAAAAAACCTGAACACCCCTCATTTTGAAGGTGTCTGTGTGTAGAATGTTGCTCCTATTTTGATTTTGGAATTCACTCTTCAGTTGTCAAAATGCCGTCCAAGCAAGAAGAGCAGCGTATCAAAATTTTGCTCGCGCATCGCGAAAATCCGTGCTACTCGCACGCAAAGCTGGCAAAATCACTAAAAGCTGCCAAATCAACCGTTACAAATGTAATTAAAGTGTTTGGGGAACGTTTGTCGACAGCCAGGAAGTCTGGATCAAGGGAAAATCGAAAACCGGAAGCCGGTAGTTTCAAGCGAAACCCTAACCTCTGTCTCCGAGATGCCGCAAATAAGCTGGGTGTATCGTCTACAACCGTGCATCGAGCCAAAAAACGAGCCGGACTATCGACTTACAAAAAGGTAGTGACTCCAAATCGCGATGATAAACAAAATACGACGGCCAAAGCGCGATCCAGGAGGCTGTACACGACGATGCTGACGAAGTTTGACTGCGTGGTAATGGACGACGAAACCTACGTCAAAGCCGACTACAAGCAGCTTCCGGGACAGGAGTTTTATACGGTAAAAGGAAGGGGAAAGGTAGCAGATATTTTCAAGCACATAAAACTGTCAAAGTTCGCAAAGAAATATCTGGTTTGGCAAGCCATCTGTACCTGTGGCTTGAAAAGCAGCATTTTCATAGCTTCCGGGACTGTCAACCAAGAAATTTACGTGAAAGAGTGTTTGAATAAACGTCTGCTGCCTTTCCTGAAGAAATACGGTTGTTCCGTACTGTTTTGGCCGGATTTGGCATCTTGCCATTACGGTAAAAAGGCCATGGAGTGGTACGCCGCCAACAACGTGCAGGTGGTTCCCAAGGACAAGAACCCTTCCAACACGCCAGAGCTCCGCCCAATTGAGAAATACTGGGCTATTGTCAAGCGGAACCTAAAGAAGACCAAAAAACTGCTAAGGACGAGCAGCAGTTCAAGGCAAACTGGCTTTCTGCGGCTAAGAAGGTGGACAAGGTGGCTGTACAAAATCGGATGGCAGGTGTCAAGCGTGAGGCCCGGCAATTCGGATTTGGAAAAGCGAAAGCCTACTGAATATTTTTCCTGAATTTTATACTAATTGAACTTGAAAAAGAAATTTAATTTGATTTTTAAATAAACTATTTCACCAATTTACACGCGTTTTCCCTTGACCAAATTTTGACCGTATCACCCTTTAGGACAAAACTTCGATTGGTCGAAAATTCGATTTTTCACTTTCATATCCCTTACGCCAGCAATCTCTTCCATATAAAAATTATTTAAAATTTATATGTCACCATCTCTAAGATCTACCTTCGGCCTGATGAAATTTTCCTCCCTGTTATCGAAAATCGTTCGAGTCTCGACCCACGGTTCATTGTTGATGCCAAAACTTGAGTAACACAGAGTGTAACCAGAAAATCCAATAGCTAACAGCACAACGAATGGTCACACAACGGCCACAGCAACATCACAACAATCATTGAGGACCAACAACAGCAACAATAACAACAACACCCTTGAATAAGCACCAGCAACACAATAACTAAAGCAGGAGTAGCAGCAGCAACATCAACAACCTTCACATTAACTGCAACAACAATGACATGTGCAACAAGCAGCATCAATAGCAATCGCAGCCGCATTGTCAGCAGGAATCATCCACAATCGTAGCATTGGCATGGCAAAGATTGGCGGCGACGACGACGACAACAAGCCCATTGTCATAGTCATACTGAAAGACCTCCTCATCTAACCTGGGTCCTATTTGGAGGGACCACCATCGTCATCATCGTCGTCCTCTTCTCAACTGTAAACAGCTACACGAAAAAAAAAACACACACACAGCCCGGCCAAAGGCTTGAAGATAAAGACACGAGGTAAAAATGTTAAATATGCCCGGGACCCGGGGAGGGAAGGATTCTAGTATTCCATGCGAACGAACGGCAGCCAAGTAGGAAAAGCAATTCAATATCTAGACGGTGATGGAAAGCCCAAAAAAAAACAAAATTTATTCAATTTATACACAAGATGAGCGTTTTTCCTATTACGTCTCTTTACCGATAGACCATCATATGTCCGTCCGTCCGTTCGTTCGTCCACCATCCATCCGTTTGGCCTTCGAAAACCATTCATTCTAACTGAATTTCAACTACGTCGAAATCTATCTTGACTTAGCACAAGCACTTCAGCTTCTGTTGGTGGGGGGAGGGGGGATACCATTTTTCTTATTTTGCATAAAATGAAAATCTATCTTTTCACGTTTCGACAATGAGGCTAGGAATTGATGATGTATGCCTCCATCCATCTACTTTGGAGAAGAGTTTAGCCAGCAACCTCATTCCATTAAGGATTGGAGATTCTAGTCATTCCATAAGGATGGTTAAGTTACGAACAATTGTATGGCAACGGAATAAATAAATATAAACTACACAGAGAAAGAGAGAGAGAGGGAGTATAGCGGAGAGGAAGAGAAATGAGAGAAAATAGCCAGTGAATATTTGATAGAAAACCAAAATCTTGTTAAATACTCATGGCAGACATATCACATTCTGTCGTTACTTCCATCTATCTTCCTTTCTGGCATTATAATAATATGGACTCTTAACGCAAGTATTGACATATTGACATTCGCCTTACATTCAATTTTTGTTTAACTTTTGCTAGAGCTAGGCCTTCAGTAACGAATGAAAGAATTTTCTATGAATTCTTAAGTTTGCTTTATTAAAGCTTTGAATTTCAATTCAAGATTTTCCTTCCGTTTTCATCCTTCTCAACTATAATAAAGCCCCTAAATTGATACTTAAATCTTAATAATAATATCAGTTTCAATTTTAAGTCATATACATTTCCATTTATCATGATATCCTATTGTTATACAAAATATGGTAAATTGGGAATGATTGATGTGAAAAAAAGAGAGTACGAAAAAGAAATGAGCCTCTTTATCTCTTATTCTCCAAATGGACAGAGAGATAAAGAGAGATAGCGAAAGAGTTATCATCTTTGGTGGCCAGGGTTGCCAAAATTGGTCCGATCGACCAAAATTTAACTTCTCTTTTATTTATTTCTCTTTAATTAACTTCACTGAGTGCTGTCCGATTCTATGTTAAGCTCAATGACAAAGGAATCTCCTTTTTATAGCCGAGTTCGAACGGCGTTCCACATTGCAGTGAAACCACTTAGAGAAGCTTTGAAACCCTCAGAAATGTCACCAGCATTACTGAGGTGCGATAATCTACCGCTGAAAAACTGTTTGGTGTTTGGTCGAAACTAGGTTTGAACCAACCATTGCACCACGGTGGCTCCCAAATTAGCTAAAGGAGTAATATCCAAAAATTTATAAGGAATTTGGTTGATTTTTGTCCATTTTTGTCAAATCGGCAATTTTTCAAAATTTTTAAAATTTTGACAAAATTTTCTATTGAAATAAAATTTTGACAAAATTTTCTATAGAAATACAATTTTGGCCAATTTTTCTATAGAAATGAAATTTTGACAAAATTTCCTAAAGAAATTAAATTTTGACCAAATTTTATATAGAAATAAAATTTTGGGATAACTTTTTATAGAAATAAAAGTTTGACAATATTTTCTATAGAAGTAAAATTTTTGCTAAATTTCTTAAAGAAATAAAATTTTGACAATTTTTTTTTTTTTTGTAGTAAAATTTTAACAAAAATTTCTATAGAAATAAAATTTCCTAAAGAATAGAAATAAAATTTTGGCTAAATATTATACAGAAATGGAATGTGGACAACATTTTCTATAGAAATAATATTTTGACAATATTTTCTATAGAGATAATAAAAAAATTTCTATAGAAAAAAATTTCTATAAAAATAAAAAGTTGGCTAAATTTTCTATTGAAATGCAATTTTAACAAAATTTTCTATAGCAATAAAATTTTGAAAAAATCTTCTATAGAAATGGAATTTCGACAAAATTTCCTATCGAAATAAAAGTTTGACAAAAATTGCTATAGAAATAAAATTTGGGCAAAATTTTCTATAAAAATAAAATTTGGATAAAATTTTCTATAGAAATAAAATTTGGACAAACTTTAAAAAATAAAATAAAATATTTTCTATAGAAATAAAATTTGGGCAAAATTTTCTATAAAAATAAAATTTGCATAACATTTTCTATAGAAATGAAATTTTAACAAAATTTTGTATAGAAATAAAATTTTGACAAAAATTTCTATAGAAATAAAATTTTGACAAAATTTGCTATAGAAATAAAATTTTGACAAAATTTTCTATAAAAATAAAATTTTGACAAAATTTTCTATAGAAATAAAATTTGGACAAACTTTTCTATAGAAATAAAATTTTGACAATATTTTCTATAGAAATAAAATTTGGGCAAAATTTTCTATAGAAATAAAATTTTGACAAAATTTTCTATATAAATAAAATTTTGACAAAATTTTCTACAGAAATAAAGTCTTGACAAAATTTTCTATAGAATTAAAATTTTGACAAAATTGTCTATAGAAATAAAATTTTGACGAAATTTTCTATAGAAATAAAATTTTGACAAAATTTTCTATAGAAATAAAATTTTGACAAAATTTTCTATAGAAATAAAATTTTGACAAAATTTTCTATAGAAATAAAATTTTGACAAATTTTTCTATAAAAATAAAATGTTGACAAAATTTTCTATAGAAATAAAATTTGGACAAATTTTTTTATAAAAATAAAATTTGGATAACATTTTCTATAGAAATAAAATTTTGGCAAAGTTTCCATACAAATAAAAATTTTAACAAAATTTTTCATAGAAATAAAATTTGACAAAATTTTCTATAAAAATAAAATTTGGATAAAATTTTCTATTGAAATAAAATTTGGACAAACTTTTCTATATAAATAAAATGTTGACAATATTTTCTATAGAAATAAAATTTGGGCAAAATTTTCTATAAAAATAAAATTTGGATAAAATTTTCTATAGAAATACAATTTGGACAAACTTTTCTATAGAAATAAAATGTTGACAAAAATATCTATAAAAATAAAATTTTGACAAAATCGTCTATAAAAATAAAATTTTGACAATATTTGCTATAAAAATAAAATTTGGGCAAAATTTTCTAGAGAAATAAAATTTTGGCTAAATTTTCTATAGAAATAAAATTTGGACAACATTTTCTATAGAAATGTAATTTTGATAAAATTTTCTATAGAAGTAAAATTTTGACAAAATTTTCTATAGAAATACAATTTTGACACAATTTTCTATAGAAATAAAATTTTGACAAAATTTTCTATAGAAATAAGATTTTGACAAAAGTTTCTATAGAAATAAATTTTTGACAAAATTTTCTATAAAAATAAAATTTTTACAAAATTTTCTATAAAAATAAAATTTTGACAAAATTTTCTATAAAAATAAAATTTTTACAAAATTTTCTATAGAAATAAAATTTTAACAAAAATTTCTATAGAAAAAAAATTTAACAAAAATTTCTATAGAAATAAAATTTTGACAAAATTTTCTATAGAAATAAAATTTTAACAAAAATCTCTATAGATATAAAATTTTGACAAAATCGTCTATAGAAATAAGATTTTTACAAAAATTTCTATAGATATAAAATTTTGACAAAATCGTCTATAGAAATAAAATTTTGACAACAATTTTATAGAAATAAAACTTCGACAACGTTTTCTATAGACATTAAACTTTGAAAAAAATTTCTATAGAAATAAAAATTGAACAAAATTTTCTATAGAAATGTAATTTTGACAAAACTTTTTATAGAAATAAAATTTTGACAAAATTTTCTATAGAAATAAAATTTTAACAAAATTTTATATAAAAATAAAATTTTTACAAAATTTTCTATAGAAATAAAATTTTGACAAAAATTTCTATAGAAATAAAATTTTAACAAAATTTCTATAGATATAAAATTTTAACAAAAATTGCTATAGATATTAATTGTTGACTAAATCGTCTATAGAAATAAAATCTTGGCTAAAATTTTGTCAAAATTTTCAATAGAAATAAAATTTTAACAAAAATTTCTATAGAAATAAAATATTAACAAAAATTTCTATAGAAATAAAATTTTGACAAAATTTCCTATAGAAATTAAAGTCGTACAAAATTTTCTATAGAAATAAAATTTTGAAAAAATCGTCTATAGAAATAAAACTTTGATAAAATTTTCTATAGAAATAAAATTTTAACAAAATTTTCTATAGAAATAAAAATTGGACAAAATTTTCTATGGAAATAAAATTTTGAACATATTTTCAATAGAAGTAATGGACAAAAATTCATTGTGATAACGCTGTTGGTTACACAGAAAATATTTTTCTGCCCTTTTCGGACTTTCACGTTTTTGGAAAATTTGGAAAAATCGACTTCTCGGGTTTTCGACTATTACAAAATTTAAAAAAAAAAAATGACTTTTTCAAAATTTTTAGCAGTGGTTAATTTGGACAGTTTTACACATTGATATTCACCTCATATCGATACATATCATTTGCCTTCCGTATTAATTGTTCTCTACTATAATAACCCAGCAAAAAAAAATTAGAAGTTCTTCTAAAGGCACAACTTTTAAAGCACTTCCAAAAACGTCCTCCCAAAGTTGTTCTTTATTTTAACTGCACAGGAAATTCATTGGAGTCACTTTTTCGTATTTTTAATGGGAATTTTAAATATTTATTGTTTCAAGTAAGTTAAAAACAGATTAAGAATTAATAACATAGTGCGGGAGCCACCGTGGTGCAATGGTTAGCATGCCCGCCTTGCATACACAAGGTCAAGGGTTCGATTCCTGCTTCGACCGAACACCAAAAAGTTTTTCAGCGGTGGATTATCCCACCTCAGTAATGCTGTTGATATTTCAAAACTTCTCGTAAGTGGTTTCACTGCAATGTTAATGTTAATGCATTAAAAATCATAAAAAAATTTTAAAAATTATTTAGTTGTCAAAATATCACAAAATTACGTAATTCACTTCTTAAGGTGTGATACGAATCCGCTGTGTATCACACCTTAAGAAGTGATGCAAATTCAGTGCAACGGCTGTTGAAATGGTGGACATCCATCCTATGATAAACCCATGTTAAATTCATCGCTTCTCCGTCAATTTTGCACCACTTCCGGATCCAAAAAGAACATTTTCGCTACTTTTTTGGAGACGCTTTTTTTGCTGGGAAAGCCAGTGAATTAATTGTTTTGAAATTATATACACTTCTATTTATCATGACTCCCTATTATTTTACAAAATATTGGAATAATATAAGTTTAAAAAATATGAAGAAGAGATGGTCTTCTTTTTCTCATATTCTCTTAATGGACCCCTAGCAAAGAGAGAGAGTGTACAAAAAAGATAGAGTGATCATCTTTGTAGCATAACATAGAAAAATATAACTGTGTCCATTTCGGGCTTTAATTTTTTAAAAATTTGGAAAAATCGGTTTCTCGCGTTTTCGGCTATTACAAAATTTGGAAAACTCGACATTTTAAAATTTTGAGCTGCGTTTAAATCATATAATTTTACACATTCCTATTCTCCCCATATTTATACATATGATTTCCCCTCTGTACTCATAGTTCTCTACTATGATAAAGCCCGTGAATTTATATTTTAATAATTTCAGCTTCTATTTTATGTCATATAAATTTCTATTTATCACAACATCCTTTGATTTACAAAATATGAAAAATGGAAATGCTGCTGAAAGATTGATGTGAGAAAAAAGTGAGAATATGAAAACGTTTGACCTCCCCCTTTTTCTCTTATTCTCTAAATAAACCGATAGTACAGAGAGAGTGAGAGCGAGAAAGAGTGAGTGATCATCTTTGCTCACACAAAAAATATATATTTGTATATGAAGCTAAAGAGATCCACAGGAATCCACCGTGGTGAAATTAGTATGCACGCCATACGTTTTGACCAAACATCAAAAAAATTTTGTAGTGGTGATTATCCCCTCTCACTAATACTTGTGAGATTTCTGTGTGTTTCAAGTGATTTCACCGTAATGTGAAACGACGATCGGATTCGACTATATTAAAGAGGCTTCAGGAATTGAGCTAAACCGACGAGGGTCATAACCCTCGTTCCCTTTCTCATAGTACAAAGAGAGTGATCATCTTTGGTTACACATAAAAATTTCTTTGTGTTATTAGAATCTATTTTTATATCGAAAATAAGAAATGGTAAGTACACACAAAAAATTTTTTTCTCATTCAATCACGAAATTAATTTATCCAAATAATTTTTTTAATTAAAATGTCTTCAAGCACAGAAATGAAAGTATCAATTAAAAAATTAATTGACAGTCAATTAAAAAATTTATTTATCCAATTAAAAAATTAATTGATACTATTAATTTGTGTGATTGATTTTTATTTTAATTAAAAAATGTGTTGATTCAATTAAATTTTTAATTTAATATTTTTTAAAACTCTATTAAGACTTTAATTGGAAAAATTTTCGTGCATTTTTTTCTGTGTACGTATTCTTATACTTGTTAAGTAAGTAAGATCATGGTTTCAATCCCCGTTTCTAACAAACACCAACGAAATTTTCTAGCAGTGTTATCATCTCTCACTAATGCTAGTGTCATTTCTGAGATTTTCAAGCATGTCTAACTGATTTCACCGTAAAGGCCGGTACTACGTTTGGTTTTCGAGTAGAAAATTACCTTATTTTCACGATTACTTTTTCTAAAATTGATACTGGTTATAAAGTGGAAAATGTTCGCCCATCAACTTTCTTAAGAGAGCAGTCATTTTGATAATAAAATTCAACTCAATTATGTTGGTAAGTGATCGACCAAACTGAAGATGTTGGATAGTGAAACAGAACACGAAACATGCGTCAGCTGTTTAAAGCAGTGTTGCCAAAAAGATAATAGCCAAAAAATCACATTTTCTATAAAATTGGCGCAACTATTGAACCCAGTGTTCGGTTTACCCTACAAAGATAAAAAAATTCCCATCTTTCCCCTACATTCCCCAAAAATGTTTGCTACAATTTCCCCTACAATATTTTTCGTTAAATTTAAATTTAATTTAAATTTAATCAAATCTCTATAGATACAAAATTTTGGAAAAAATTTATAAACATTTATATGGAAAAAATTTTGACAACATTTTCTATAAACATAAAATTTTGGAAAAAGTTTCTATAGAAATAAAATTTTAACAAAATTTTCTATAGAAAAAAAAAATTGACAAAATTTTCTATGGAAATAAAATTTTGTCAAAATTTTCTATAGAAATAAAGTCTTAGGTTAGGTTAGGTTAGGTGGCAGCCCGATGTATCAGGCTCACTTAGACTATTCAGTCCATTGTGATACCACATTGGTGAACTTCGCTCTTATCACTGAGTGCTGCCCGATTCCATGTTAAGCTCAATGACAAGGGACCTCCTTCTTATAGCCGAGTCCGAACGGCGTTCCACATTGCAATGAAACCACTTAGAGAAGCTTTGAAACTCTCAGTAATGTAACCAGCATTACTGAGGTGGGATAATCCACCGCTAGAAAACTTTTTGGTGTTCGGTCGAAGCAGGAATCGAACCCACGACCTTGTGTATGCAAGGCGGGCATGCTAACCATTGCACCACGGTGGCTCCCAAAAATAAAGTCTTAGTAAAATTGTCTATAGAAATAAAATTTTTCTATAGAAATAAAATTTTGACAAAATTTTCTATAGAAATAAATTTTGAAAAAAAATAAAATCTTAGCAAAATTGTCTAAAGAGATAAAATTTTGACAAAATTTTCTGTTTGAAACCCATTAATAGACCACAAACCATTTGTCTGTATAAAATCCCTACTCCACAATGCTGGTCAAACTAAGTATGACGCCGTTGAATATATAGCACTGAGTAAGCTTAGCATAGAATGAACTATGTCATTGTATTATCACAAAGTTATTTTCTAACATTGTCAATGTGTGACAGAAGAACGCTTGCCGCCAAACAGAAGCTGCCAGTTTACTTTAGCTAGTTTAATGTTTGTTTAAGTCAAAGTACTCTCCGCACAATCCAATACTGCTGCCGCCATACAAGCATTTAGGGAATTTAAATTTTAAGCATGCTATTTTCTATTAAGAAGCATTTGTATGTTTATGTGTGTGTGCTTGTATTAAAGCTTCTTCTTCTTGTGCCTTTACGTTTCTGTTTTGTTAGACCAAAAAGATTATGTTAGGAGTGTAAGTATTTTGCTATACCAGAGAGAGAGAGAGAGAGAGAGGTAATGCAAGAGACGTGCTCTAAAGAGAATAACGGGGCCAGAGAAGTGAGCTGTGCATTGTAGAAGGGTAGCCGCTTTTGCTTGCTTCTCTGTTTGTTGTTTTTGTTTTTTTTTTTCTTCCTCATTCGAGAGGAAAATTGTTACAAAACTTTTGGCAAGGCATGCTGTGTTTTAGCTTTCGTCTGTCCATCATCAACTACACATTTGTTCAAGAGAAATATAAACAAAAGATTTTTACATGGCTTTGAGTTATGCTGCTATTGCTGGTAGTGGTGATGCTACTACTACAGCTTCTTGTTTTTCCACCTTTCAACCCCCTGCCTTGCTCTCTTTGGTTGTTTGTTGTTGTTTTTTTTTTGTTCTTTTATACACCATTGGAAAATACAAGTGCAAAACATACATACAACATTAACAACAAATACTTTTGACAAAAACGTGACGTCTTGTAGAGTGTCCGTCCAAAACATATTTTGACGCAGACGTGTTATTCACAGTGGGTTTGGTTTGTACAAAAAATTATTATTTTAGAAAATTTAGTATTTGTTTTTTTTTGTTTGGACTCACTTAAAAAATGGAATTATCCATATCAGAAGTTGCTTAGTGCTTACGAAAAGAAAACCATTGACAATGTTTTACTAAGTAGTAAATAGAAAATCGATTTTTTTTTCAAAAAGGCGATATAATGTAATGTAATTTGTAATCATTAAATTCAACTAATCACTTACACTTAGTTTGACGAAATTAATTAATTTTTAATAGAAATTTCTTCAATCACACAAATGACAGACAAAATTTTTTATAGAAAAAAAAATTTTGACAAAATTTTCTATAGATTAAATTTTGAGAAAATTTTCCATAGACATAAAATGTTGACAAAATCTTCTAAAGAAATAAAATTTTGACAAAATTTTCTATAGAAATAAAATAGAAATCAAATTTTGGGACAAATTACCTTAGAATTAAATATTTGAAAAAAAATTTCTATAGAAATAAAATAAAAATAAAATGTTGAGAAAATTTTCTATAGAAATAACATGTTGACAAAATTTTCTATCAAAATAAAACGTTGACAAAATTTTCTATAGAAATAAACTTTTGACAAAATGTTTCTATATAAATAAAATTTTAAGAAAATTTTCTGTAGAGATAAAATTTATAATTTATAAAATAAATAGAAATAGAGTTTTGAGAAAATGCTCTAAAGAAATAAAATTTTGAAAAAAAAAATCAATAGAAATAACATTTTAAGAACATTTTCCATAGAAGTAAAATTTTGAGAAGATTTCCTATAGAAATAAAATTTTGAGAAAATTTTCTATAGAAATACATTTTTAAATAGAAATAAATTTTTGAGAAAAATTTTTATAGAAATAAAATTTTGACAAAATTTTAAATAGAAATAAAATTTTAAGAAAAATTTTAAGAAGATTTTCTAAAGAAATAAAATATTGACAAATTTTTCTACAGAAATAAAATATTGACAAAATTTCCTTTAAATTCAATAATTTTAAATATTGTAGTTTTCGTGTTAGCTCATACTATCAAAGTCCCATTGTGACTATATTCTTCTGTTTTTTTTTTTTTTTTTTGTAGAAGTGGTAAATTTCCCTTGTTGGCGCAAGTTAAAATTGATAAAATTCTACACATGTACAATCCAGTTTTTTTTTTAAATTTGGTAAAATTTCTTAAAATTATTGTAGTTTTTTTTGTGGTTTTAAGCTGAAATAAAAAAAAAAACAACAACAATGCTTAAAGAACAAAACCAACAATAACAAAACAAAACAAATGGAATTATTGTAGATTATTTTTGGCACGAGAGGCAACCATGTTTATATCTCCGCTAGATTAATTCGGAATTTATCTTCAGTGTCAACTTCAAAATTATTTTAACAAGAAATATGTATTTAAACAAACGCTCCAACATAAATTCCATAAACCTTTTTAAGAAAATTTTCAATATAAATAAAAATTTGAAAAAATTTTCTATAGAAATAGAATTTTGAGAAAATTTTCTATCGAAATAAAAATTTGCGAAAATTTTCTATAAAGTTTTTTTTTTTTTGAGAAATTGTTCTATAGAAATACAATTTTGAAAAAAATTTTCTATAGAAATAAAATGTTGAGAAAATTTTCTAAAGAAATAAAATTTTGAGAAAATTTTCTACAGAAATAAAATTTTGAAAAAAAATGTTCTTTAAATTCAATATCTTTAAAAATTTTAATTTTAAGAAAATTTTCTATAGAAATAGAATTTTGAGAAAATGTTCTATAGAAATAAAATTTTGAGAACATTTTCCATAGAAATAAAATTTTGAGAAAATTTTCTATAGAAATACAAATTTGCGAAAATTTTCTATAAAGTTTTTTTTTTTTTTGAGAAATTGTTCTATAGAAATACAATTTTGAAAAAAATTTTCTATAGAAATAAAATGTTGAGAAAATTTTCTAAAGAAATAAAATTTTGAGAAAATTTTCTACAGAAATAAAATTTTGAAAAAAAAATGTTCTTTAAATTCAATATCTTTAAAAATTTTAATTTTAAGTGATCGTAATGTTCTAAAATTGTATTTTTAAACATACGCTCCAACATAAATTCCATAAACCCTTTAGGGAAAATTTCCTATAGAAATAACAATTTGACTACTTTTTCTATAGAAATAAAATTTTGAGAAAATTTTCTATAGAAATAAAAGTTTGAGAAAATTTTTTATATAAATAAAATTTTGAGAAAATTTTCCATAGAAATACAATTTTGACAAAATTTTCTATAGAAAGAAAATTTTGAAAAAAAAAAATTCTATAGAAACAAAATTTTGACAAAATTTTCTATTTTGAGAACATTTTCTATAGAAATAAACTTTTGAGAAAATGTGCTCTAGGGATAAACTTTTGGGAAAATTTTCTATAGAAATAAAATTTTGAAAAAAAAAAATCTTTAAATTCAATATTTTTAAAAATTTTAATTTTTGTGAGTATTGGTGATTTAGTTTTCCTGTTTTTTGTAGAAGTGGTAAGTTTCCCTTGTTGGCGTAAAATCGCAAAAACATTTAAATTCTACACATTTGCAAGTGATATTTATAGAGTTTTTTTTTAGAAATTTGGTAGATTTTTGGTAAAATTTTGGTAGAATATTGTTGCCACGAGTGGCAGTCGTGTTCACTAACGTGAAGTCTCTTGGTTGTAATTAGTTCACGTTACCGCGACTTCAATGTAATGCTATGAATTTTTTGCTAGATTTTTGTTTCGATTAAAACCTGTGTTAATCAATTAAACTTTTAATTGAAAATTTTTTAAAATTCAAATTGAAAAATTTATTATTATATTTTTTCTGTATACTGCAAATGCTGACGCCATAATAAAGTAACAGAAGCCCTACTCTTGCCAGAAAAAATGAATGTTCAACAGCATTGCTGTCGTAGGTCTTTGTCGTTTTTATATCTAACACATAAAAATGCACTCACTGGCTAAATACATTTGTCAAACGATCCTGTAATCGATAACATCCTCCCCATTGTGCAGCGTTGCGTCACAGTGAACATGTGAATGGAGGGCTTAAGGATTGCAAATAGCAAAAACAAATCGAAAAAACACAAAAAATACCCCACAAACTACAACTACATACTGCAATAACAACAACATCAAGACAACCAAACAAAAAAAAGGAAAACGTTACAAGTCCAACAATGCTTTAGCCATACTTGGCCAGGCAACAACAACAACAAGAACTACACATCACAACAACCAACCAAACACCCTTATGCCTATTACACCAAATCAAAATCACACTCATACTCCGGTGAGTAAGGTGAGCAAGTAGCAGAAGAGCAAACAAACACGCACACACTCACTCACCCACCACACAATACAATAGCAGTAGCAGCAGCAGCAGTGGCAACGGCAGCAGGAAACCATGTTCAAAATGAAATGATGGTGGGTATAAACAACAAATGGCAAAAAATAAGAATCTGAAAAGCGTAGAGCCATAGCAAACCACGCCTAGGCTAAAATAATAAACAACAGTGACAGCAACAACAACGCCAACAAAGAAACAAAAATGAAAGAGGAGAAACGATGGGAAACAAGTTGTGTGGTAGTAAATAATAAAAATGAACGCATTCTTCACACTAGAAGAGGGAAAATAAGAAGAGTGAATGTAACAACAAGACAAATAAGTAATAGCTGTTGTCTTTGTTGCACCCATAGAAAGATTTAGCACACAGTAATTTCCTTTTGATGAATTTTAGTAAGGGGAAAAGGGATAATTGTTTAAGAATTCAATTTGTTGTTTGTCTTCTTCTCTCGAACCTCATACATTTCCGCTTGCAACATACGACCCAGAGAAAACAAATCTCTCTATGGTTGAGGTTGCAATAGAGGGTTTTTTGTTTGTGTTGCATTTACTTATTGTTTTTTGTTGCCATTCATCTTCAAACTTGCCTAAAGGTGAGTCGCCGGTTCGTCCGTTTGTTACGCGCGCATGTCTCAGAAGCCAAGATTTTTGTCTACCCTTTTGATATTTTGCTGCTGGTGTTTTTCTCCTCTCTTTAGTTTTGCACCGATGCCATTGTTACTCAAACTAATGTGTTTTCATTTAATGTGCGTGTGTGTAGAGTTGCCAAGCTGGTTTTTTTTTTGTTTATATCACGTGCAGTAAAAATCATTGAAAGGTGTTGTAAACACAACAAACCCATCTGATGGGTGCATACACACATAACCGAAGGATTTGAAAACAGACCTAGTTGGCCGGACAGTTGACTTGTCAGTTTGTTCAATCATCGCCGCCATAACAGTCGTTCAGACACAAACGAACCGTTCGATCGTTTGTTGCACCTCAAACGGGAGTAAGAAAACAAATATCCAGCAGCCAGTCATTTGTCTGATGATTGATGCGTTACTTGCTTAAGTGTGTGTGTGTTTGAGTGGCTGAGTGCGTATAGTCTCTCTCTGGCAAATCCCTAAGCCACCACATCAACGATGTTGGCGACGCTCTGCCTCTGCTGCTACCGTGCTACCAAACATGTTGATTGAGAAAAATATCATCACTTCTCGCGCAAACATCATTTCGGATTAGATATCACACAGACTTAACCGCGGGCAGTTTATGTTATAAAGAATCGGCGTATGTATCGCTGTTACGTATACGTTACGTTATAAATTAACGAATACATTTTTTCCTGTATTACAACGGCGTTTCGGTATTGGAAGTAAACAAAAAAAATAATATAAACATCCCGTCGTCTCGGGCACAAATGCACTCGTCAATGAAATAACGGTTGAAAGAAATAAGCAAAAATAAAATAAATTTTGCAAAAAAAAAGAGAAAACAAAAAGGTGTTATGCTTAAGAAAAGAAATTCTATAATCTGAAAATCAATACAAAAAAAGTGAAAATCAAATTTAATAATCAAAGTGATTTGTGGAAAAAAAATATTAACAAAAATTATTTTATAAATAAAAACAAGTGTTGCAATTATTTAACAATCCTTGTGCTGTGTTGGAAAAAAAAGATTTTTTTTAATTTTGTTTTGACATCATATGGATTAAGAATACGAAAAACGGATATATAATTTGTTGGCGTTACATGATTTACTTTAATCTAAAGGTATATCTACTAATATTTGTTTAAAGCGAAGAACTAAACAATGAGAAAACTTTCTTTTTTTTATAATATTTCTTACCCGTAAAAAAAATATATATTAACAAAATGTTCGCATTAAACTTGAGTCCAAAACATAGAGGAATTTTTCATTTTTGTGATGAAATTTCCTTGCTTTGATGTAATAAAAAAAAATTATAAAAAAAATATTTTTTTTTAAGACACCTTTCCTAATATTCATGAAAAGTGGCATGGTAATATTTCGTTACATACAAAAATAAAAAAAAATATGCCCCAGAAGATAAGGCCGTGAACGATTTATATTTAGATCGTAAACAAAAAATTCCCAAATATAAAAAATTACATGAAAGTTTAGTTGGATATGAACGGACAACCTAGTATACAACTCCTGGACCATATTCGTTGGATAACATGGACACTCTAAGACTGTGTCGTTTTTTACACTCTCCAAAGTTTAAAAAGCGATAGTTTTTCTTATTGTTTTTTTTTTTTTTTTTTTTTTTATTAAGTATTACAAAATATTACAAAAAAAATGCTACTGAATAGAAAATAAAATACTATAGAAATTATTTTCGCGTCGTCAAAATATTTTTTTACTATAAAAACCATGTTAAGATCCGTCAGCTCTCCGAGATACTTCCATACCGTCGGCTTGAGGATATAAAATCAAAAGATTTTGTTGGCTAATTGTAATCACCTCTTCACATTCATTTTTCATATCGCGCTACAGCAATCCATTCACCTTAAATTCATAGATCCAATCTAATTTTCGGAAAAGTAAGATCCAATAACTCCACCGTACCATAAACCGCAACAAATCCTAACATAATGAAGATGGAGAGCAAATAAATCTTGATGATATCCTAACATCAGCGTCAATTTTACTACTTGCTACTTGCTTAAATTGCAGTCCGACAAGGTGCTTTACGAAGAAAAAATGTTTCAGTTTTGCGAATTTTGGCCCATTCCCGGTGAAGCGGGAATGATTGATATGATCGACACTTTGATATTGTTTAGTTCCAGCCTTCCTCTCCAAAATGCCTCAGGCACGAAATGATTGAGATCCTACGATTTTGATTACCATTATGCGTTAGAAAGGTTAGGTTAGGTTATGTGGCAGCCCGATGTATCAGGCTCACTTAGACTATTCAGTCCATTGTGATACCACAGTGGTGAACTTCTCTCTTATCACTGAGTGCTGCCCGATTCCATGTTCAGCTCAATGACAAGGGACCTCCTTTTTATAGCCGAGTCCGAACGGCGTTCCACATTCCAGTGAAACCACTTAGAGAAGCTTTGAAACCCTCAGAAATTTCACCAGCATTACTGAGGTGGGAGAATCCATCGCTGAAAAACTTTTTGGTGTTCGGTCGTAGCAGGAATCGAACCCACGACCTTGTGTATGCAAGGCGGGCATGCTAACCATTGCACCACGGTGGAGTACTAAATGATATCCTAACACCAGCGTCAATTTTGTTACTTGTTACTTGCTTACATTGCAGTCCGACAAGGTGCGACGAGCCAAAAATGTTTCAGTTTTGCGAATTTTGGCCCTTTCCCGGTGAAGCGGGAATGATTGATATGATCGACACTTTGATATTGTTTAGTTCCAGCCTTCCTCTCCAAAATGCCTCAGGCACATAAGGATTGAGATCTTACGATTTTGATTACCATTATGCGGTAGAAATGAAGCGAGGAACATACTTTGATGACACATGCTGAGGGCGATAATCCTGTTGGAATTCCATTGTCTGCGGCCGAAATGTTTGTCTGCCGAGGTCTTCAATACTGTGTTTAGGGCATTTTCCTAATAATATTTGGCATTCATTTTGACCACACGGTCGATGAATACGAGTAGGGGAGAATATCGGTCGCTACGGCGGTCCTGTTGGAATTCCATTGTCTGTGGCCGAAAGGTTTGTCTGCCGAGGTCTTCAATACTGTGTTTAGGGCATTTTCTTAATAATATTTGGCATTAATTTTGACCCCACGTCGATGAATCTCGGTCGCTACGGCGGCCCATTCCATTGCCATCGATTTGAGCTCTGTTGGCCAATCGTAGGTGTAAATTTTTAGATCTTTGGCAAATAAACCCGATCATTTTGTTTGTTCATAAACCGCTTAATTTGAAATTTACACTGGAAAAAACTGTTTACGTGATAATAAAGATTACGCATGGGAGCCACCATGGTGCATGGGAGCCACCGTGGTGCCATGGTTAGCATGCCCGCCTTGGGAGCCACCGTGGTGCAATGGTTAGCATGCCCACCTTGCATACACAAGGCCGTGGGTTCGATTCCTGCTTCGACCGAACACCTAAAAGTGTTTCAGTGGTGGATTATCCCACCTCAGTAATGCTGGTGACATTTCTGAGGGTTTCAAAGCTTCTCTAAGTGGTTTCACTGCAATGTGGAACGCCGTTCGGACTCGGCTATAAAAAGGAGGTCCCTTGTCATTGAGCTTGACATGGAATCGGGCAGCACTCAGTGATAAGAGAGAAGTTCACCAATGTGGTACCACAATGGACTGAATAGTCTAAGTGAGCCTGTTACATCGGGCTGCCACTATACCTAACCTATGCCCGCCTTGCATACACAAGGTCGTGGGTTCGATTCCTGCTTCGACCGAACACCAAAAAGTGTTTCAGCGGTGGATTATCCCACCTCACTAATGCTGGTGACATTTCTGAGGGTTTCAAAGCTTCTCTAAGTGGTTTCACTGCAATGTGGAACGCCGTTCGGACTCGGCTATAAAAAGGAGGTCCCTTGTCATTGAGCTTAACATGGAATCGGGCAGCACTCAGTGATAAGAGAGAAGTTCACCAATGTGGTATCACAATGGACTGAATAGTCTAAGTGAGCCTGAAATATCGGGCTGCCACCTAATCTAACCTAACCTAAAGATTACGCAGCCTCAATTATAGGATGCGCAATCTACACACTATTAAGGACAAATTTCTTTAAAACAATGAAATTTTAATTAAAAGAAATTTTATAATCTTTGCTTTAAAAAAATTGCTCATTAAAGTTAGGACACACATTTTGAAAATTTGCGTCCCTTCGTTAAAGTTTCATGTCTTTAAAATTAGTCAAATTTTTTCCTTAAATTAAAGAAACTTATTTTTGATTTAAAGAAATCGTCCTTAAATTAGCTGAAATATTGAATCTTTAGATTTAAGATAAAAAGGTTTCAAATATAGGCTAAGACTTATTTTGAGGATTTAGCATCTTTGGTTTAAAGTTTTTTTTTTGGAATTAAGAAAACATTTTTTTACTTCGAAGTATCCGTCACAATTTGGAGTTTTCAAACTGACATTTGTTTGTACGTGAATAGCTTTAGTAATATACCGGAAAAATAGAATGAAAATTGGATAAATAAGATCTGTATCCTAATTTTAACAGGTTGGCTGATAAGTCCCCGGTCTAACAAAGAAAAACACATTTTTTTGTCAAAATTCGTTTTTATTATTCAACATAGCTTCCTTCAACAGCGATACAACGATTATAACGACCTTCCAATTGTTTGATACCATTTTGGTAGTACTCCTTCTGTTTTGCCTCAAAATAGGCCTCAGTTTCGGCGATCACCTTTTCATTGCAGCAAAATTTTTTCCCTGCGAGCATCCTTTTGAGGTCTGAAAACAAGAAAAAGTCGCTGGGGGCCAGATCTGGAGAATACGGTGGGTGGGGAAGCAATTCGAAGCCCAATTCATGAATTTTTGCCACCGTTCTCAATGACTTGTGTCACGGTGCGTTGTCTTGGTGGAACAACACTTTTTTTTTCTTCATATGGGGCCGTTGTGCCGCGATTCCGACCTCCAAACGCTCCAATATACGCCATATAATAGTCACTGTTGATGGTTTTTCCCTTATCAAGCTAATCGATAAAAATTATTCCATGCGCATCCCAAAAAACAGAGACCATTACTTTGCCAGCGGACTTTTGAGTCTTTCCACGCTTCGGAGACGGTTCACCGGTCGCTGTCCACTCAGCCGCCTGTCGATTGGAGTCAGGAAAGAAAAACACATTTTTTTGTCAAAATTCGTTTTTATTATTCAACATAGTTCCCTTCAAGAGCGCTACAATGATTATAACGACCTTCCAATTTTTTGATACCATTTTGGTAGTACTCCTTCGGTTTTGCCTCAAAATAGGCCTCAGTTTCTGCGATCACCTCTTCATTGCAGCCACATTTTTTCCCTGCGAGCATCCTTTTGAGGTCTGAGAACAAGAAAAAGTCGCTGGGGGCCAGATCTGGAGAATACGGTGGGTGGGGAAGCAATTCGAAGCCCAATTCATGAATTTTTGCCACCGTTCTCAATGACTTGTGTCACGGTGCGTTGTCTTGGTGGAACAACACTTTTTTTTTTCTTCATATGGGGCCGTTGTGCCGCGATTTCGACCTCCAAACGCTCCAATATACGCCATATAATAGTCACTGTTGATGGTTTTCCCTTATCAAGCTAATCGATAAAAATTATTCCATGCGCATCCCAAAAAACAGAGACCATTACTTTGCCAGCGGACTTTTGAGTCTTTCCACGCTTCGGAGACGGTTCACCGGTCGCTGTCCACTCAGCCGACTGTCGATTGGACTCAGGAGTGTAGTGAGGGAGCCATGTTTCATCCATTGTCACATATCGACGGAAAAACTCGGGTATATTACGAGTTAACAGATGCAAACACCGCTCAGAATCTTCAGCACGTTGTTGTTTTTGGTCAAATGTGAGCTCGCGCGTCATCCATTTTGCACAGAGCTTCCGCATATCCAAATATGGATGAATGATATGACCAACACGATCCTTTGATATCTTTAAGGCCTCTGCTATGTCGATCAACTTCATTTTACGGTCATTCAAAATCATTTTGTGGATTTTTTGTGGATGTTTTCGTCGGTAACCACCTCTTTCGGGCGTCCACTGCGTTCAAAGTCCTCCGTGCTCATTTCACCACGCTTGAATTTTGCATACCAATCAATTATTGTTTCCCTGGGGCAGAGTCCGGAAACTCATTATCAAGCCAAGTTTTTGCTTCCACCGTAATTTTTCCCTTCAGAAAATAGTATTTTAAGGCCTCTGCTATCTCGATCAACTTCATTCAAAATCATTTTGTGGATTTTTTTGATGTTTTCGTCGGTAACCACCTCTTTCGGGCGTCCACTGCGTTCAAAGTCCTCCGTGCTCATTTCACCACGCTTGAATTTTGCATACCAATCAATTATTGTTGATTTCCCTGGGGCAGAGTCCGGAAACTCATTATCAAGCCAAGTTTTTACTTCCACCGTATTTTTCCCTTCAGAAAATAGTATTTTATCAAAACACGAAATTCCTTTTTTCCATTTTATTCACAATAACAAAAGTTGCTTCACAAAAGGTTGGTACTATATAAAAAATAATATGTATTTAATACTAACGACGACGACATCTATGTGTCAGACCGGGGACTTATCAGCCAACCCGTTAGACTATTCAGTCCATTGTGATAACACATTGGTGAAGTTCTCTCTTATCATTGAGTGCTGCCCGATTCCATGTTAAGCTCAATGACAAGGGACCTCCTTTTTATGGCCGAGTCCGAACGGCGTTCCACATTGCAGTTAAACGACTTAGAGGAACCTTGAAACCCACAGAAATGTCACCAGCATTACTGAGGTGTGATAATCCACCGCTGAAAAACTTTTTGGTGTTCGGTCGAAGCAGGAATCGAACCCACGACCTTGTGTATGTAAGGCGGTCATGCTAACCATTGCACCACGGTGGCTCCCCTCAGGGTAAGCTCAAACCTCCACAAATTTGGGCAAATTTGATTGCAAGACATCAAGGTAGGCTTCCTTTTTCATGATTTCTACAATTTTGACCAGCGGCCAAGTTTGCCACCACTTAAAACATACAATGAAGCTTCCCCTCCATGTTTAATAGTCTCCTTGACGTGGTATTTATGAAGACTTTCATGAGGTCTTTCCAATAATATGCTTTTCCATCGGATTGAAAACAGTTTATTTTTGTTTCATCAGACCATATAACACGTTTCCAGTCATCAACGGTCCAGTCTTTGTGGGCCTTGGCAAAATGCCAACCGTTCCTTGATATTTTTGTCAGACAACCCCGTTTTCTTATTTTTAACTGCTGCCACTAACCAAATTCTCTGCAAAGCTCTCCGAGATGTCCAAGCACTAACTGTTTTATTTATAGCTGCAGCGGCTTGTTTTGGTGTTCTAGAGTCTTTGCTTTTTAGTTCTCTTACCATAAGACGAGCATGAGACCTTTTTTAGTAACCTTGGGCGTCCTCCCAGGTTAGGCGCAGGAACAATGTTACGACGTTTTTGGACGGCAATGATGGTTCGCTGGCTAATATTTAATTTCTGTGCTATATTTCGTGATGGAAATCCTTCTTTAGTCATTCTTACGACATCATTTTCAATAGCATCTGAAATTTACCTCATGATTTAAAACAACCGCAGTTTAATTCAATGTCCATCTTACCTTGGCCGTCCTCCCAGGTTAGGCGCAGGAGCACTGTTACGACGTTTTTGAACGGCAATGATGGTTTGCTGGCTAATATTAAATTTCTGTGCTGTATTTCGTTATGAAAATCCTTCTTTAGTCATTCTTACGACATCATTAGCATCTGAAATTTTCTTCATGATTTCAAAAGAACCGCAGTTTGATTCAATGTCCACCTTATTTCTCGAACATTCGGCAACAAGTATCAATCGTGCATGAAAACGGTATGCTTATTAAGCATGAAAACAACCCAAATCACTCAACATAACGGTATACGGTAAATTCTTTGAAAACATTTCTCATGTGACTGGGAACGTCTTATTGAGAATAACTCACTGAGTGCATGAGACCATAGATAACTAAGTAATGTATGACCCATCGGTGTCAAAAGCAGTCTGACAGTTCCCAAAATGAGGAATAATGGAAGAAAATAGGGGGAATTACAAATTCTCTCTTAGATTCGTTTTTACAATTTTCCTATTTTATCCATAATTTGAACATTTTTGATACACTAATCAAAGTAAATATTCCAAAGGTCATATTTGAACAAAAAATTGCGACTAAAAACCGCGAAAATATAAAATTTAATTTTGAGCAAATTTTCTCTTTACGAAAAACACAAAACGAAATATCAGAAAATTCATTTGGGCTTCTTCAACATTTTTTTGGTCGGAGAGCGACGCGCCATCTATTAATTAGGTTATCTATGCATGAGACTACTTTTTTGCTTTTAATTTTTTGTTTTGCTTACTTTTTTAAAATGCATTTTTACAATTTAAAAAAAGGTGAAAGTATGCACTCGGTTTTGCTTCCCCCTGTAATTCCATGAACTAAAAGAGAATTAAATTGGCTTTAGTGTCATATAGTTTTAATTTTTATTTTTAGTATACAACTCCCTGTAATCATTTTATGATCTCAAAGTGATTTTTTTCTCTTCACTGGCTACATGATATAAACTTTGGCTGCTTTTCTCCAGCTTAATAATTTTCTATCATTATTTATGTCTGCTTTAAATGTGTTAAAAGGTTCTTGTTTTACACAAAATTTCCCTGTTATAATAAATGAAACTAGAAATCCCAAAATTCCTATTCGATATTCCACAAAAAAAAGAAAGGAAAATGGCTCATACCCCATATCATTATCTAAAATGAGATATTTCAGAGATAGCTCTCTATGAAGTATGTTTGATGGCCTCTTACACCGGGTGTCAATGACATACCACTTAAATGGCAATAAATAACTCAAAGACATAAAAGGTCAAGGCTCACATTACAACAAATACAAAAAGAGAAACAGAAACAGTTATAATAAGAACAACTCTATTAGAAAAATGTCATTGAGTAGATTATCTACAAGCATTTACAACAAACTTATCAAACTCTCTTTCTCTATTAAGGCTTACATATACTTAGAGGCTAAAGAGACCCTCTCCACAAGAGGGCAAGATAGAGAGAATTTAAAACCCCGTTTTATATTTATGTATGGACAGACACATTGTTTTCCTCTCTCTCTCTATCTCTCTCTTTATCTCTTTACAAAATAGGATCGCCGATATTAAAGCAGCCTTAGAAAGTGTCTGCCTGCTTTATTTGTCTCTTCTTCTAAGTTTACAAAGATTCCCCTTATCTGGGTCTTGCATCTTTTTATTGCATGTTCTGGAATTAAGGGGTCACACAAAATACAAGCAGCATTCATTCGGCAACACTAACTTCCACATGTTGCTGATGGCCAGCAGTCGGGCTGGCTGGGTAGATGGGACAACTTAAGAATTTGCTTCTTAAAAAAATTCTGTGGTTCGTTTTTTTGTTGGGGGTATTTCTGGAAGTGAAAACTGAAATCGCTTCTTCTTGTGTGAGAACACTGAAGAAGGTCTTTAAATGAATGTCATAAATTAAGTTAAAAATTGTCAACATTTTGGACACTTTACATGTCCACCGACCAACAACTACATTAGCCCAACCAAAAACACACACAGCAACACCAGACCCTGCTGAAAGGTAAGCCACCACAGCACTCCTTCAAAAAAGTCACTAGCAAAGATCATCATCAGTTTGTATGATCTCTTTGGGAAGAAAGAAACACCAAAACCCAAAACCAAACCACCGGTCGTCGACAACGCCACCACCACCAGTTTTAAGGCTAAACCCATTTGCGCCTCTTATAGTTCGTTTAGCCATTAGAAAAGATCGCCTGATTGTGGAGAATATTTTATGATCAAAATATTTCGTTTTTTTTTTTTTTGTTCTTCGATTTGAGAAGGTCGTCAACGATTACGGTGGCCGTTTATGGCATACAAAAAAAAAATTTAGGGATTGTGTGAATTTATGGAATACCTGGTGGCGCTGTCCAGAAATTGAAAGTCAATGTGTGTGGGATAACCAAGAGAGTATTTTATCCAAAGGCTTTTAGGAAATTGGGTTGTTTTGGTTGTAGGTGAATATTTGCCAGAATTATTATCGCTTCCGGTCTATTTTATATTCTGATAGGTGGGATGAGAGAACTAAGGCAATAAGTTCACAAGAAAATAAATTGGATTCAAACTTGGATTTGCCAAAGTTATTAAGTTGTAAGACATTTTGTTAACTAATGGCAAAATCTTAAAAATAGGACCAGTATATTTGGTAGGCTGTACACGCAGAGAAGGAATATGATCACCTCAAACATGTTTCAAGAGCAAAATGTTATTTTTGTATGGTGACCCTGTAACATGTTTGTCACTAAAATATTATTTTCTCGTCAAATAAAACCTGCTTGCCGAAATCAGATACATGATTTCCGAGAAAATAACATGGTTGCGAAAACCATGTTACATGGTCACCACCCAAAAATAACATTTTGCTCTTAAAACATGTTTGAGGTGATCATATTCCTTCTCTGGGTGTAGGCAATAACTCCCCAATGAAATAAGACCCGCAAAGAGAAAATCAAAAATAGGCCCAAATGAGTCTGTGATAAACAGCAACAGAGATATTTCTCGGGGTGTTGTCTCATGATTTGATTAAAGATTTAAATCTCAGCCAAATATTTCATATCACTGGTCTAAAGGGTCGCTGGTATGTATTGCAACCAACTTCAAGTATTGCAACCAACTTATAAACCACTCGAGATTTATTTCAAGGACATATCTTTTGTCTCACTTCTGGTTGCTATTATTTCCAAGCCGCTCATTTCAATTTATAGTCTACAACCTTACAAAAGCATTTTGATCTATTTCATTCAGACACAAAATTTTTCGTGATGGAATTCAAGTGTGATTGCCTCATTTTTTTGGTTGGAAAATCGTAACAGGCTGTTGTTAGAGCCCTTCAGCATTTAAATGTGAACAAATCCTTTGTTTCACGTACCATTACTCGTTACCGTGATAGAAGCAGCGCTCCAAAAATTGCGCAAAAAAACGATAATAACACCAGAAAAAATACATATTGAAAAATTGGCTTGGACTCAATCCATTGCAATACCAAAAAGTACAAAAGCTATAAAAAGGTAGAGAAGCAAGCATCGCTTGCATGAAAGTTGTCAGTTACCGAATTCCAGTAATGCCAAGGGACAAGCCCAGACAAGCACAGTTGGTAAAATATTTTGCAAAATCTACCAAAACATGAAGAATCCAGTTTTGGTAGATTTTGCAAAATATTGCTCTCCAACTAAGAAGTACTTAAATTTTCTATTGAAATAAAATGTTGACACAAATTTCTCCAGCAAACACTTACAGAAATAAAATTTTCAAAAAATTGTCTATAAAATAAAATTTTGACAAATTTTGGTATAGAAATAAAATTTTGACAAAATTTCCTATAGAAATAAAATTTTGACAATATTATCTATAGAAATAAAATATTTGACAAAATTATCTTTAGAAAAAAATGTTGACAAAATTTTCTGTAGAAATAAAATATTGACAAAATAATCTATAGAAATAAAATTTTGACAAAATTTTGTATATTAAGAAAATTTTGTCAAAATTTTCTATCAAAATAAAATTTTTGACAAAATTTCCTATAAAAATTAAATTTTGACAAAATTGGTTATAGAAATAAAATGTTGACAAAATTTTTTATATATATAAAATTTTGACAAATTTTTTTAAGGGATAAACTTTTGATAAAATTTTCTTAGAAATAAAATTTTGACAAAAAATTTTACATAAACAAAATTTTGACAATATTTTCTACAGAATAAAAGGCTGACAAAATTTTCTATAGAAATAAAATTTTCTATAGAAATAAAATATTTATATAAACAAAATGTTTACAAAATTTTCTATAAATTTTTTTTTGACAACATTTGCTACAAAAATAAAATTTTGACACTTTCGGAAATATAGAAATAAAATTTTGACAAAACGTTCTATATAAATAAAATTTTGACAAAATTATCTTTAGAAAAAAAATGTTGACAAAATTTTCTGTAGAAATAAAATGTTGACAAAATAAGCTATAGAAATAAATTTTTGACAAAATTTTCTATATTAAGAAAATTTTGTCAACATTTTCTATCAAAATAAAATTTTTGACAAAATTCCTATAAAAATAAAATTTTGAAAAAATTGATTATAGAAATAAAATGTTGACAAAATTTTTTATATATATATAAAATTTTGACAAATTTTTTTAAGGAATAAAATTTTGATAAAATTTTCTTAGAAATAAAATTTTGACAAAAAATTTTACATAAACAAAATTTTGACAACATTTTCTATGGAATAAAAGGTTGACAAAATTTTCTATAGAAATACAATTTTCTACAGAAATAAAATATTTATATAACCAAAATGTTTACAAAATTTTCTATAAAAAAATTTTTTTGACAACATTTGCTACAAAAATAAAATTTTGACACTTTCGGAAAGAAATTTTGCAGATTTTTTCTATAGAAATAAAATTTTGACAAATTTTTCCACAAAAATAAAGTTTTGACAAAATTTTCTATATAAATAAAATTTTGACAAAATTCTCTATAGAAATAAAAGTTTGATAAAATTTTCTATAGAAATAAAATTTTTATAAAATTTTCTATACAAATAAAGTTTTCACAAAATTTTCCATAAAAATAAAGTTTTGACAAAACTTTCTATATAAACAAAATTTTGACAACATTTTCATAGGGACGAACGGTTAACAAAATTTTCTATAGAAAAAAATATTATATATAAAGAAAACTTTTACAAAATTTTCTATAAAAATAAAATTTCGACAACATTTTCTACAGAAATAAAATTTTGACTCTTTTGGAAACAAATTTTGACAAATTTTTCTATATAAATAAAATTTTTGCAAAATTTTGTATAGAAATAAAATGTTGGCAAAATTTTCTATAGAAATAAATGTTTGTAAAAATTTTCTATAGAAATAAAATTTTGACAAAATTTTCTCTATATAAATAAAGTTTTGACAAAATTTTCCATAAAAATAAAGTTTTGACAAACTTTTCTATATAAACAACATTTTGACAACACTTTTTATAGAAACAAAAGGTTGACAAAATTTTCTATAGAAAAAAAATTTATATATAAAGAAAACTTTTACAAAATTTTCTATAAAAATAAAATTTCGACAACATTTTCTACAGAAATAATATTTTGACTCTTTCGGAGAGAAATTTTGACAAATTTGTCTATATAAATAAAATTTTGGCAAAATTTTCTATAGAAATAAAAGTTTGAAAAAAATTTTGATAGAAATAAAAGTTTGTTAAAATTTTCTATAGAAATAAAATTTTGACAAAATTTTCTTTATAAATAAAATTTTGACAACTTTTTCTATAGAAATAAAATTTTGACAACATTTTCTATAGAAACACAATTTTGAAAATTTTTCTATAGAAAAAAATTTGGCAAGTTTTTTACAGAAATAAAATGTTGACAAAATATTCTATATAAATTAAACTTTAAACTAATTTTCTATATAAATAAAATTTTGACAACCTTTTAATTATTAAGAAATTAAATTAAAAAAAAATCTTTTAGAAATGAAATTTTGACAAACGTCTTTTCTACGGAAAAAATTTGACTCTTTCGGAAAGAAATTTTAACAAATTTTTCTATATAAATAAAATTTTGGCAAAATTTTCTATAGAAAAAGAAGTTTGATAAAATTTTCTATAGAAATAAAATTTTTACAAATTTTTTTATATAAAATTTTCACAAAATTTTCTTTATAAATAAAATTTTGACAACTTTTTCTATAGAAATAAAATTTGGACACAATTTTCTATAGAAATACAATTTTGAAAAATTTTCTATGGAAAAAAATTTGACAAAATTTTCTATATAAATAAAATTTTAACAAATTTTCTATATAAATAAAATTTTGATAACCTTTTCTATAGAAATTAAATTTAAATTTCTTATAGAAATGAAATTTTGACAAACGTTTTTTCTACAGAAATATAATTTTGACAAAATTTTCTACAGAAATAAAATGTTGACAAAATTTTCCACAGAAATAAAATTTTCCTTCGTTTTGTTTTGTTATTGTTGGTTTTTTCTTTAATGATTGTTGTTGCTTTTTCAAGTCTGGTTTACTTTTGGGTTTAGTGAACTGCCTGAATTTATTCTGATAATTGGTTGATAGTTTTCCTGCAGAGGCTGATGAGGAATGTGGTAATTCCGAAACGTGCGTCCATCCAACCATCTTGCAGTCTATAGGGCTTTGCCCAAATAAATTTGACAAACATTATTTTCCTCTGTTGTTAAGCTGAAATCAAAAAAAAAACAACAACAATGAAATAAAATTTTGACAAAATTTTCTTTAGAAATAAACTTTTTGACAAAATTATCTTGAGAAATAAAATTTTGACAAAATTTTCCATAGAATCTGTTGGTTAAGCTACACTTGTAGTTTAGTCAATGCATGGCTTTAAGCTGAGATCAAAAAACAAAAAAACAACAATAACGATTGAAGAGAAGCCAACAATAACAAACAAAACGAATGAAATATAACTTAGATTAAATTTTCTATAGAAAAAAAATTTTCACAAAATTAGCTATAGATATAATATTGTGACCAAATTTTCTATAAATATAAAGTTTTTACAAAATTTTCTGTAGAAATAAAATTTTGACAAATTTTTCTATGGAAAAAAACAGTTGACAAAATTTCCTATAGAAATGAAATTTTAAAAAAATTTTCTATAGAAATGAAATTGTGAACAAATTTCCTATAGACATAAAATTATGTCCAAATTTTCTATAGAAATGTAATGTAGACAATATATTCTACACTAGTAGAAAAAGTTTCGTTATATTAGCGAAATGAGTCGTTAAAAGTCAGCCAATGAAAAAAATTCGTTAATACAACGAAATTTTTCGTTATTATAACGAATTTTCTGCCAATCAACGTAATGTTTCGTACTATTAACGAATATCTTCATTTTATTAATGAAAATATTTCGTTATATCATTGAAAATTTTTCGTTGGATGAATTTTAATCAAATTTTCTTTGTGTGTATATAAATAAAATGTCCCAAAAAAAAAAATAAAATGTTGACAAAATTTTCAATAAAAATGAAATATTTAAAAAAGTCCTATATAAGTAAAATTTTGACAAAATTTCCTGTAAAAAAAATTGAAAAAATTATCTTAAGAAATAAAATTTTGACCAAATTTTCTATAGGAATAAAATTTCGACAAAATCTTCTATAGGAATAAAATGTTGACCAAATTTCCTGCAGAAATAAAAATTTGACAAAATTTTGTATAGAAATAAAATTTTGACCAAATTTCCCGTAGAAATATTATTTTGGAAAAATCTTCTATAGAAATAAAATTTTGACAAAATTTTCTATAGAAATAAAATAATGACAAAATTTTCTATAGAAATAAAATTTTGACAAAATTGTGCACAAGAAGTCCAATTGATAGTATCGTAAAGTGTGGCAAATTTTGTTGAAATCGATTGAGTTTTTGATATAGCTCCCGTATATATCATTCGCCACATTTACACTCATATGATCACAAAGGCCCAAGTTTTACTCCTATTAACTCTAGTGAAGTATAGTGGCGAAAATTGTTGACTTGACTTACCTTTATTAAATTCACAGGATCAACTCAAAGCCGAAGCGAAGTTTTTAAATTGTAAAAATTTAATGGAAAGCAAATTAACTTCTAATAAAAGAACATTTACGAAAAAATATATGTAAAATGAATTAATTTTTTTTTGGGGTTTTTAAATTTCTCCATTTGAATTCATATGAAAAAACAAACTTTATTTGTATTTAATTTATTTATAAATTGAATCTCACAATTTATACTAATAAAGAATTTTATTTATTTTTTTTTTTATTTGCAGATATAAATTTTAAACAAAAAAAATCAAGTGATTACCCAAGTGAAAAACAAATTTCTGTGTGCCTACAAAAACAAAAAAATCAAGCGTTAAAAAAGAAAATAACTTGGATTTATTGTACAATTTGTCGTCATTGTCGGCGTCGCTATCGCTTCGATTCGTCGTCGTTACCATCACAGTCAACATTATACAAGACAACATCCTGCCGCCGCACTGCCAAATAAGCATCGTTGGAACCGAACCTCGTGATATCCCAAAAGACGCACATGGGCGTCTGTACCGAAGAGCGCCCTGTGATGCATTGGGTAAGTACTTCAAGGGAAAAGCAAAGCAAAAAGTTTGTCAATTTCATTGTCATTCAACTCAAAAAAATTTTTCTAGATGGACAGTGTCCAAAAGGGGTCTAACGAGCGTTTTTAAGAGATGAGCGTTTTTTTCCATCATTTAGGATTAATTTTCACACGGTCTTTTAAATCAAAAAGAGAAAGTGAGCCCTAATTTTAGTTTGGAGTCCATTTGTATGCTTCTGTTACATTTTGTTGGGCCTCATATTCATTGTGTGGCCCTGTTTCATTTGGATTTTGGGGCTCATTATTCTGGGGGCTCATTTTCATACCACCCTAAAATATTGCAACGGTGATACTGCCACGGAGGATAATATGGCAAAAGTTAAATAATTGACAGTTTGAAGATCAGCGAAAAAGCTGCGACTGTGATTTCAACAGACAGACGGACATAGAAATTTCGTTTAGTCACAAACAGAATGACAAAATAGTCTATCACCCATTTCAAAGTGGAGGGTATCAAAATATGGGTATTTTTTCATAATGCCACAAACCCCTACAACTAAATCTGTGTAGTTCAAAAACCAAATCTTGTTGCTGTGTCATTGCTCCAAAGATGATTCCCATTTCTATTGATCTGACTCTTCGAACCTATTTCCCCCACCATTAGATCGCAGTCCCTTATGTCCAAGTCCCACATATATAAATCTTCTTATCAATCCGAGTGACAGTTCAAACTAACAAAAAAATGTGAAACAAAAAAAAACTGCCCACCATACGAATGTGAAATACAGAACAGATTTGAAATGCAATGCTATTGGGATGATGATGATAACATTGTAACCTTAGCATCATCAGGAGCCGAAGCAGCAGCAGCAGCAATAGCAACGGCAGCATCACGTCTCCTTATCTTCATCGATTAGATGATGAATGCATGCATGCGTGCATGCCTGCATCATCGTCATCATCTCGGTATTATCATAGTTGGGTCCGTTGAGTTTTTGATGCAGTCCCCAAGAGAGGACTCTCCTCGAGATCTATAAACGCTAGGGCATAACGTCAGTCAACGCCACAACAATGACAGCAACAAAATCATCTACGAAAACCAAAAAAATCAAAATTCATTTTTTGTTTTATTTCAAATATTCGTTTTTTTTTCTTTTTATTTTACATTCTATCATATTTTTTTTTTGTTTCACAAAAAAATTAAATCAAAACACAAATCCAAAGAAATCAAATCTTTGCATAGCCCCATGAAAATGTTCTTAGAATTTGCAAAATTGCAACAAAATCCTTTGCTGTGCAATTGTCAGAAAATAGAAAAATCGCCTTTAATTAGACAGTTGTATTTGTACGTTGACATCTACACGAACGGATGGATGGTTACACCAAACACCGACAATCGAAAAACATTATTTTTAGATTAATAAGAGCAACAAATTCGCGCTCCTAACGCACTGCAAATGTTTGCTGTAGGTATACAGCAAAAGGCAGACATACAGACAGACGGCCAACTGGTGGAAATCCCCATATGCCAATTTGCTTGGCGATGGTGGTCTTTGGTAGAAAAAAACAATGTTAATAGTTTATGGCTGCATAAGGAAATTATATAAAGTGATACTATGTCAAAATTTTATTTCTATAAAAAATTTGGCCAAAATTTTATTTCTATAGAAAATTTTGCCAAAATTTTATTTCTATAGAAAATTTTGCCAAAATTTTACTTCTATAGAAAAGTTTGTCAAAATTTTATTTTATAGCACATTTTGTAAAAATTTTATTTTTATAGCAAAATTTTTCAAAATTGTATTATTTCTAAAGAAAATTTAGTCAAAATTTTATTTCTTTAAAAATTTTGTCAAAATTTTATTGCTATAAAAAATTTTGCCAAAATTTTATTTCTATAGAAAATGTTGCCAAAATTGTATTTCTATAGAAAAGTTTGTCAAAATTTTATTTTTATAGCACATTTTGGAAAAATTTTATTTTTATAGCAAAATTTGTCAAAATTGTATTATTTCTAAAGAAAATTTTGTCAAAATTTTATTTCTATAGAAAATTTGTCAACAATTTATCTCTATAGAAGATTTTGTTAAAAATATCATTTCTTTAAACAAATTTTCAAAATTTTATTTATGTAGAAAATTTTTTTCAAAATTTTATTTCTATAAAAAATTTTGTCAAAATTTTATTTCTATAGAAGATTTTGTCAGAATTTTATTTCTAAAAAAAATGTTGTCAAATTTTTATTTCTATAGAAAATTTTTTTAAAAATATTATTTCTTTAAAAAAATGTATCAAAATTTTGTTCCTATAGAGAATTTTGTGAAAATTTTACAACTATAGAAAATTTTGTCAAAATTTTATTTCTATAGAAAATTCTGTCAATTTTTTTTTATGAAAATTTTTACAAAAATTTTATTTCTTTGGAATTTTTTTTTCCTATTTTATTTCTATGGAAAATTTTATTCCATTTTAATAGTATGGAAAATTTTATCAAAATTTTATTTTTATAGAAAATTTGGTCAGTTTTATTTCTATGAAATTTGTTTTCTATTTTATTTCTTTAGAAAATTTTGTCATAATTTTATTTTTATAGAAAATTTTGTCAAAATTTTATTTCTATAGATTTTTTTTCAAAACTTTATTTCTATGGAAAATTTTGTCAAAATTTTAGTTCTATAGAAAATTCTATCAAAATTATCAAAATTTTAAATCTATGGAATTTATCAAAATTTTATTTCTATGGAAAATTTTGTCAAAATTTTATTTCTATAAAAAATTTTTTCAAAATTTTATTTCTATAGACAATTTTGTCAAAATTTTATTACTATAGAAGATTTTGTCAGAATTTTATTTCTATACAAAATGTTGTCAAAATTTTATTTCTATAGAAAATTTTTAAAAAATTATTAATTATTTCTACAGAAAATTTTCTGAACATTTTATTTCTATAGAAAAATTTCTGAAAACTTTATTTCTATAGAAAATTTTGGAAAAATTTTATTTCTACAGAAAATTGTGTCAAAAATTTTGTCAAAATTTTATTTCTATAAAATTATTTTTTTTTTTTAATATTATTTCTGTAAAAAAATGTATCATAATTTTATTCCTATAGAAAATTTTGTTAAAATTTTACAACTATAACAAATTTTTGTCAAAATTTTATATCTATAGAAAATTCTGTAAATTTTTTTTTCTTTGAAAAATTGTATCAAAATTTTATTTCTATAAAAAATTTCTATATTGAAAATTTTAATTTCAATGGCATTTTTTTGTCTATTTTATTTCTATGGACAATTTTGTTCCATTTACTATAGAAAATGTTATCAAGATATTGTTTTTATAGAAAATTTGGTCAAAGGTTTATTTCAATGGAATTTGTTTTCTATTTTATTACTATGGAAGTTTGGTCAAAAATTTCTATAGAAAATTTTCTCAAAATTTTATTACGATAAAAATTTTGTCAAAATTTTATTTCTAAAGAATAAAATGGAAACGTACGATCATAAATATTTTTTGTCAAATTTTTATTTCTATTGGCAATTTTTTCAAAATTTAATTTAATTTTCTTAAAATTTTATTTCTATAGAAAAATTTGTCAATATTTTCATTACTATAGAAAATTTAGTCAAAATTTAATTTCTATAGGCAATTTTTTTCAAAATTTTATTTCTATAGAAAATTTTTCAAAATTTTATTTCTATAGAAAATTTTGACCCAATTTTATTTTATACAAAATTTTTGCATAATTTTACTTCCATAGAAAATGTTGTCAACATTTTATTTCTATAGAAAATTTTGTTAACATTTTATTTCTATAGAAAATTTTGTAAAAATTTTATTTCTATAGAAAATTTTGTCCAAATTTTATTTCTATAGAAAATTTTGTCAAAATTTTATTTCTATAGAATTTTGTCAAAGTTTTATTGAAATTTTTTCAAAATTTTATTTAATTTTCTCAAAATTTTATTTCTATAGAAGGTTTTATCAAAATTTTATTTCTATAGAAAATTTTATCAATGTTTTATTTTTATAGAAAATTTTGTCAAAATTCTATTTCTATAGAAAATTTTGTCAAAATTTTATGTCTATAGAAAATTTTGTCAAAATTTTATTTCTATAGAAAATTGTCTCAAAATTTTATTTCTATAGAAAATTTTCTCAAAATTTTATTTCTATAGAAAATTTTGTCCAAATTTTATTTTATAGAAAATTTTTGCATAATTTTATTTCCATAGAAACTGTTGTCAACATTTTATTTCTATAGAAAATTTTGTCAAAATATTTATATCTACGGCATTTTTTTTCCATTTTATTTCTATGGAAAATTTTGTTCCATTTTATTAGCATAGAAAATTTTATCAAAATTTTATTTTTATAGAAAATTTGGTCACAGTTTTATTTATATGGAATTTGTTTTCTATTTTATTGCTATGGAAATTTGGTCAAAAATTTACTTCTATAGAAAAATGTGTCAAAATTTTATTTCTATAGAAAATTTTGTCAAAATTTTATTTCTAAAGAAAAAAAAACAAGAATAAAATTGAAAAAATAAAATTGTACGATCATAAATATTTTTGGTCAATTTTTTATTTCTATTGACAATTTTTTCAAAATTTAATTTAATTTTCTCAACATTTTATTTCTATAGAACACTTTGTCAACCTTTTATTTCTATGAAAAATTTTTTCAAAATTTTATTTCTATAGAAAATTTTGTGAACATTTTATTTCTGTAGAAAAAATTTTGACAAAATTTTATTTCTATAGTAAATTTTGTCAAAATGTTATTTCTATAGAAAATCTTGCCTAAATTTTATTTCTATAGAAAATTTTGTCAAAATTTTATTTCTAGAGAAAATTTTATCAACATTTTATTTTATAGAAAATTTTGCATAATTTTATTTCCACAGAAAATTTAGCCAAAATTTTATTTCTATAGGCATTTTTGTTCAAAATTTTATTTCTAAAGTAAATTTTGTCAAAATTTTATTTATATAGAAAATTTTGTCAAAATTTTATTTATATAGAAAATTTTGTCTAAATTTTATTTCTATAGAAAATAAATAAATAAATAATGTTTAGAAAATTTTATCAAAATTTTATTTCTATAGAAAATTTTGTCAAAATTTTATTTATATAGAAAATTTTATTTCTATAGAAAATAAATAAATAAATAATGTTTAGAAAATTTTATCAAAATTTTATTTCTATAGAAAATTTTGTCAAAGTTTTATTGAAAATTTTTTCAAAGTTTTATTTAATTTTCTAAAAATTTTATTTCTATAGAACATTTTGTCAACCTTTTATTTCTATGAACAATTGTGTCAAAGTTTTATTTCTATAGAAAATCTTGTCAAAATTTTATATCTATAGCAAAGTTTTGTCAAAATTTTATATTTATAGCAAAATTTTGTCAACATTTTATTTCTATAGAAAATTTTGTCAAAATTTTTTTCTATTGAAAATTTTTTCAAAATGATATTTCTATAGAAAATTTTGTCAAAATGATATTTCTATAGAAAATTTTGTCAAAATGATATTTCTAAAGAAAATTTTTTCAACATTTTATTTCTATAGAAAATTTTATCAAAATTTTATTTCTATAGAAAATTTTGTCAAAATGTTATTTCTATAGAATATTTTGTCAAAATTTTATTTCTGTAGAAAATTTTGTCAAAATGATATTTCTAAAGAAAATTTTTTCAACATTTTATTTCTATAGAAAATTTTATCAAAATTTTATTTCTATAGAAAATTTTGTCAAAATGTTATTTCTATAGAATATTTTGTCAAAATTTTATTTCTGTAGAAAATTTTGTCAAAATTTTTATTTATAAGGCAATTTTTTCAAACTTTTATTTCTATATAAAAAGCTTTATTTGTATGGAAAATTTTGTCAAAATTTTATTTGTGTAGAAAATTTTGTCAAAATTTTAATTCTATGGAAAATTTTCTCAAAATTTTATTTCTATAGAAAATTTTGTAAAAATTTTTATTTATAAAAATTTTCTAGAAAATTTTCGCAAAATTTTATTTCTATAGAAAATTTCTCAAAATTTTAATTTTATAGTTGTCAAAATTTTATTTCTATAGAAAATTGATGTACCTCTTAGTTGGAGAGGAATACTTTGCAAAATCTACCAAAACATCAAGAATTCTACCTAACTGTGGTGGCCGTGGTTGGATCTTACGCAATTTGTCAGTTAAAGTTCGAAGAGGTCCTGCCAACGTCGATCCATTTCCTGATATAGCCACCACCCTCGATTTTGTTGCTTCCATGGCTGCCATATCTGGCTCAAACTTGATACAAAGATTTTTTTATTGCTATAGATCCACCAGAAATTCGGTACCACAAAGTATATCACTAGTTTTTTCGTTTTTTTTTTTTGTTTAATTTTCTATTTTATTGTACAAAAGAAGTTTAAATTTATTCGAATTATGGACTTCATACAGCCGAAAGTTTGGACCACGCGCGCCGTCTTGAGATGACAGATACTTTAGTATATTGTAGCACCAACTTAACTCTACAAAATACATTATTTATACAATAGTTTATATTTTCTTATGATTTTTTTTCGGTTATAATTATTCTAATTATTTCAGAATAAAATTTTCAATTATTTTTTAATTGATAATTTTTTATTTAATTAATATTTTTATTAAAAATTCAACCATTTTCTTAATCGATTCTATTTTATAATTTGATTGAAAAGTTAATTTTTAAATTTTTTTTTCCGTTTAATTTAATTGAAGTTAATTCTAATTTATGTTCTTTTGATTAATATAAATATGTTTAAAGAAAATAAATAATTTGCACTGTATTGATTGTACTGTAATTTGACCTGTATTGATTGGACATAAAATTGCATAGTTTAATAAATACATACATAAAAAAGCAAATTATAAACAATAAAAAAATAAATATTTATTTGTTGCAGGATATTAAGAGAATAATTACTAATATAAGCTGTACACACGCCTATCACGCCTATTAAATCCTCCCACCCCTTCCCCAAAACAACCAAGAGCAAATAAAAATTGCAACAGCAATAAGAGACAAACTTCCTTTCTTTGATTTCTGCATAATCCTCTTCATGGTCTTCTTCTTCTACTTCTTTGGATGACGGTGAATGCCGCCGTTGTCGTTGATATTCCCACTCTTACAAGTCTCACGACGAATGTTGAAAAGTGTCAACTGCAAAAACTTGTCAAATCTTTTTTATGCTAATTAACCTTAAAAATACGCAAAACAGTAATAACAACAGCAGCAACAACAAAAGCAGGCAAAGACTTTACAAATAAAAACTGAAATTTGAATACTTTCTTGTCTGGAACTTAAGAAAAACGAAAAAAAAACAAATGAGATATATGGAAATACTAGGAAAAATATCAAATAATATTGGACCGGGCATGTAATTCGGTGGAAGTTAAAGGAACTTTTTCTTTTCTGAGATGAAATTTTATTGAAATGTTCTTAATTAAAATGAAAAGATATGTCAACACCATATAGACTGAAAAGAGCAGGTTCACAATTATTATGAAGGATAAAAAAAAATCAGCATACATGATTTTATTTCAGTTTCTTAAAAGTGATTTAGTCTTACAGCAGAAGAAGTTGGTTGTAAAAAAACAAACAAATCTGAATTTTTGTAGCTCTAAATAAATTTATTTTGTTTTTAAATTAATTTTATAACTTAAGTCGATTAAATTAAATTTCTACCTCCCCAATTTGTCATAATTACATAGAGTAGTTTTAAGCTTTCATAATTTGATATCTATTTTAATGTTCTCACTCTCTCACCCTCTCTCTTTTGTTTTTACTCTTTGTATTTATCAACAACAGCAGCAGAGCGCAAGATTTCTTGGGCCAGGTGCAAGGGAAAAAAGTCCAACACCACCTGTAGCACATCAAGGAAATGCTGCACATTGCGGCAGTGCTGCAGGTGCAAATAACAGTAGTAATAATAATAACAACAACAATAATAATAATAATAGCAGTAGTAATCATAGCAATCAATTCATTTTTCGATCATCCTGCTCAACATGTCCCGATATATGCGAACACAGTACAAAGCCATTTAGTGCAGCGGCGGCAGCCTATTCAGTTGCATTTAGAAGGTAAGCTAAAAATTATTCAAATATTTTTTTTTTGTTTTTTGTGTATTTAAATAATTATTTATTTATAACTAATTAATTTCACAATCTTTGATAATAGGCGGAACAAGAAAAGCCTTTAATGTCTACCCAAAGAAAAAATAATAATTTCTTTTCTCTCAAACAAAATTTTGGACAGAGTCATTATTTTGAAGGCTTATAAAGCATATAAGAGATAAAAATGGTTACGAAATTTAGTAAGACATTTTGACAAAATTCATTTCTATAAGAAATTTTGTCAAAATATCATTTCAATAAGAAATTTTGCCAAAATTTTACTTCTATAGAAAGTTTATCAAAATTTTATTTCTATAGAAATTTTATCAAAATTTTATTTCTATAGGAAATTCTGTTATTTTTTTCTCGGCCATAGGAAATTTTTTCAAAACTTAATTTTATAGAAAATTTCTTGGCTATAGAAAATTTTCTCATAATTTCATGTCTATTGGAAAATTTTGTCAAAATTTCTCGGCTATAGGAAATTTTTTCAAAACTTAATTTTTATAGAAAATTTTGTCAAAATTTCTTGGCTATAGAAAATTTTCTCATAATTCCATGTCTATTGGAAAATTTTGTCAAAATTTCTTGGCAATAGAAAATTTTCTCATAATTTCATGTCTATTGGAAAATTTTGTCAACATTTCTCGGATATAGGAAATTTTTTCAAAACTTAATTTTATAGAAAATTTCTTGGCTAATAATTGTCAAAATTTCTCGGCTACAGGAAATTTTTCAAAACTTAATTTTTATAGAAAATTTTGTCAAAATTTCTTGGCTATAGAAAATTTTCTCATAATTTCATGTCTATTGGAAAATTTTGTCAAAATTTCTCGGCTATAGGAAATTTTTTCAAAACTTAATTTTATAGAAAATTTCTTGGCTATAGAAAATTTTCTCATAATTTCATGTCTATTGGAAAATTTTGTCAAAATTTCTCGGCTATAGGAAATTTTTTCAAAACTTAGTTTTTATAGAAAATTTTGTCAAAATTTCTTGGCTATAGAAAATTTTCTCATAATTTCATGTTTATTGGAAAATTTTGTCAAAATTTCTCGGCTATAGGAAATTTTTTCAAAACTTAATCTTTATAGAAAATTCTGTCAAAATTTCTTGGCTATAGAAAATTTTCTCATAATTTCATGTCTATTGGAAAATTTTGTCAAAATTTCTCGGCCATAGGAAATTTGTTCAAAACTTAATTTTATAGAAAATTTCA
Source organism: Haematobia irritans (assembly GCF_050003625.1). NCBI lineage: Eukaryota > Metazoa > Arthropoda > Insecta > Diptera > Muscidae > Haematobia > Haematobia irritans. The sequence goes on along the minus strand of NC_134401.1, from coordinate 156,475,633 downwards.
TGGCTATAGAAAAATTTCTCATAATTTCATGTCTATTGGAAAATTTTGTCAAAATTTCTTGGCTATAGGAAATTTTTTCAAAACTTAATTCTTATAGAAAATTTTGTCAAAATTTCTTGGCTATAGAAAATTTTCTCATAATTTCATGTCTATTGGAAAATTTTGTCAAAATTTCTCGGCTATAGGAAATTTTTTCAAAACTTAATTTTTATAGAAAATTCTGTCAAAATTTCTTGGCTATAGAAAATTTTCTCATAATTTCATGTCTATTGGAAAATTTTGTCAAAATTTCTCGGCTATAGGAAATTTTTTCAACACTTAATTTTATAGAAAATTTCTTGGCTATAGACAATTTTCTCATAATTTCATGTCTATTGGAAAATTTTGTCAAAATTTCTCGGCTATAGGAAATTTTTTCAAAACTTAATTTTTATAGAAAATTTTGTCAAAATTTCTGGGCTATAGAAAATTTTCTCATAATTTCATGTCTATTGGAAAATTTTGTCAAAATTTCTCGGCTATAGGAAATTTTTTCAAAACTTAATTTTTATAGAAAATTTTGTCAAAATTTCTGGGGTATAGAAAATTTTCTCATAATTTCATGTCTATTGGAAAATTTTGTCAAAATTTCTCGGTTATTTCATTTTTATAGAAAATTATGTCAAAATTTCTTGGCTATAGAAAATTTTGTCATAATTTCATGTCTACAAGAAGTGTTGACAAAAATTCTTGTCTATAGGAAGTTTTGTCCAGATTTAATTTCTTTAAAAAAATTTGTCAAAATTTTATTTCAATAGGAAATTTTATCAAATTTTTTTCCATAGGAAATTTTGTCACAATTTCTTGTCTATAGGAAATTTTTATAAAATTTCCTGAATATAGGAAACCAGGTCAAAATATAATTTCTATAAGAAAATGTTGCCAAAAATTCTTGACTATAATAGATGTTGGCAAAATTTAAAGTCTATTGGAAATTTTTGCATAATTTCTTGTCTATAGTATGTTTTCCAAATTGTCTATAAGAATTTTTATAGACAATTTTCTCAAAATTTAAATTTATAGGCATTTTTGTCACAATTCATTTCTATAGTAAATTTTTGCCAAAATTTCTTGTCTATATGAAATTTTGTCAAAATTTCATTTCTGGAGTAAAATTTTTTTAAAATTTCATTTCTGCAGGAAATTTTGTTAAAATTTCATTTTGATAAGAAATTTCTGTAGGAAAATTTGTTAAAATTTCATTTCTATAGGAAATTTTGTTAAAATTTCATTTCTAAAGGAAATTGTGTCAAGATTTCATTTCTATCGGAAATTGTGTCAAAATTTCATTTCATTGGCATTTTTATAGATTTTTTTTTTAATATTTTATTTTTATAAGAAATTTTCTAAAAATTTCATTTTTAGAGGAAATTTGTCAAAATTTCTTTACTATAGGAAATTTTGTCAAAATTTCTTTACTATAGGAAATTTTATCAAAATTTCATTTCTATATGACATTTTGTCAAATTTCATTTTAATAGAAATTTTTCTGAAAATTTTATTTTTATAGGAAATTTTATCAAAATTTCATTTCTGAAGGAGATCTTGTCAAAATGTTCTTTATTTACGAAATTTTGTCAAAACTTCTTTTCTATAGATTTTTTTGCCATAATTGAATTTCTATATGACATTTTGTCAAATTTTATTTTTATATAAATTTTACTGAAAATTTCTTGTCTATAGGAAATTTTGTCAAATTTTCATTTCTATAGGAAAATTTGTCAAAATTTCTCGTTTATAGGAAACATTGTCAAAATTTCTTGTCTATACGAAACTTGGTCAAAATTTTATTTCTATAAGAAAATTTTGTCAAAATTTCATTTTCATAGGAAATTTTATCAAATCTCTTTTCCATAGAAAATTTTGTAAGACATTTTGACAAAATTCATTTCTATAGGAAATTTTGTTAAGATATCATTTCAATAGGAAATTTTGCCAAAATTTTATTTCTATAGAAAGTTTATCAAAATTTCATTTCTATAGGAAATTTTGTCATTTTTTCTCGGCTATAGGAAATTATTTCAAAACTTAATTTTATAGAAAATTTCTTCTTCTTCTATCGAAATTTTTCTCATAATTTCATGTCAATTGGAAAATGTTATCAAAATTTCTCGGCTATAGGAAATTTTTTCAAAACTTAATTTTTATAGAATATTTTCTATAGAAAATTTACTCTTAATTTCATGTCTATTGGAAAATTTTGTCAAAATTTCTCGGTTATTTCATTTTTATACAAAATTATGTCAAAATTTCTTGGCTATAGAAAATTTTGTCATAATTTCATGTGTTGACAAAAATTCTTGTCTATAGGAAGTTATGTCCATATTTAATTTCTTTAGAAAATTTTGTCAAAATTGTATTTCAATAGGAAATTTTATCAAATTTTTTTCCATAGGAAATTTTGTCAAAATTTATTGTCTATAGGAAATTTTTATAAAATTTCCTGAATATAGGAAGCTAGGTCAAAATATAATTTCTATAAGAAAATGTTGCCAAAATTTCTTGACTATAATAGATTTTGCCAAAATTTCATGTCTATTGGAAATTTCATAGGAAATTTTATCAAATCTCTTTTCCATAGAAAATTTTGTCAAAATTTCTTGTCTATACAAAATTTTGTCAAAATTTTTTGTCTACAGAAAATTTTGAAAAGTTTCTTGTCTATAGGAAAGTTTGTCAAAATTTCTTGTACAAAGAAAATTTTGTCAAAATTTCTTATCTATAGGAAATTTTGTTGTACATACGAAATTTTATCAAATTTCTTTTCCATAGGAAATTCTTCCAAAATTTCTTGTCTATAGGAAATTTTGTTAAAATTATATATATAAAAAATTTTGACAAAATTCCTTTTGTCAAAATTTGTTTTCTATATATATTTTATCAAAATTTGTTGTATATAGGAAATTTTGTCAAAATTTCATTTCTAAGATAATTTTGTCAAAATTTCATTTCCTTAGGAAATTTCTTCAAATTTCTCTTTGTCTATAGGAAATTTTGTCAAAATTTCATTTCTATAGGAAATTTTGTCAAAATTTCACTTCATTAGGAAATTTCGTCAAATTTTTTTCCATAGAAAATTTTGTCAAAATTTCTTGTCTATAGGATATTTAGTTAAAATTTCTTGTCTATAGGACACATTGTAAAAATTTCTTGTCTATACGAAACTTGGTCAAAATTTTATTTCTATAAGAAAATTTTGTCAAAATATCATTTTCACAGGAAATTTTGTCCAATCATTTTTCCATAGAAAATTTTGTCAAAATTTCTTGTCTATACAAAATGTTGTCTAAATTTCTTGTCTTCAGAAAATTTTGAAAAATTTCTTGTCTATACAAAATTTTGTCTAAATTTCTTGTAGAAAGAAAATTTTTTCAAAATTTCTTGTATAAAGAAAATTTTGTCAAAATTTCTTGTATAAAAGAAATTTTGTTAAAAATTTTATAGGAAAATTCATCAAAATTTCCTGTCCATACGAAATTTTATCAAATTTCTTTTCCATAGGAAATTCTTTAAAATTTCTTTTCTATCGGAAATTTTGTTAAAATTTAAATTTAAATATAAAAAATTTTGACAAAATTTCTTGTCTATGGGAACTTTTGTCAAAATTTGTTTTCTATAGTAAATTTTATCAAAATTTTTTTGTCTATAGGAAATTTTGTCAAAACTTAATTTCTAAGATAATTTTGTCAAAATTTCATTTCCATAGGAAATTTCGTCAAATTTCTTTTCCATAGGAAATTTAGTCAAAATTTCTTGTCTATAGGAAATTTTGTCAAAATTTCATTTTCATAGGAAATTTTGTCAAAATTTCATTTTAATAGGAAATTTTGTCAAAATTTCATTTTCATAGGAAATTTTGTCAAAATTTCTTTTGGCATAGGAAATTTTGTCAAAATTTCATTTTCATAGGAAATTTTGTCAAATCTCTTTTCCATAGAAAATTTCGTTAAAATTTATTGTCTATACAAAATTTGTCAAAATTTCTTGTCCACAGAAAATTTTGAAAAGTTTCTTCTCTATAGGAAATTTTCGCAAAATTTCATTTCTATAAGGAAATTTTGTCAAAATTTCTTGTCTATACCAAACTTGGTCAACATTTTATTTCTATAAGAAAAATTTGTCAAAATTTCATTTTCATAGGAAATTCTGTCCAATCTCTTTTCCATAGAAAATTTTGTCAACATTTCTTGTCTACAGAAAATTTTGAAAAGTTTCTTATCTATAGGAAATTTTCGCAAAATTTCTTATATAAAAGAAAATTTGTCAAAACTTTTTGTATAAAAGAAAATTTGTTAAAAATTTTATAGGAAAATTCATCAAAATTTCCTGTCCATACGAAATTTTATCAAATTTCTTTTCCATAAGAAATTCTTCAAAAATTGTTTTTCTATCGGAAATTTTGTTAAAATTTAAATTTAAATATAAACAATTTTGACAAAATTTCTTGTCTATGAGAACTTTTGTCAAAATTTCTTTCCTGTAGTAAATTTTATCAAAATTTGTTGTCTATAGAAAATGTTGTCAAAATTTCATTTCAATAGGAAATTTTGTCAAATCTCTTTTCCATAGGAAATTTTGTCAAAATTTCTTGTCTATAGGAAAATTTTTCAAAATTTCATTTCTATAAGAAAAATTTCTCAAAATGCCATTTCTATAGGAAATTTTATTATATATTTCTTGTCTATAAGAAATTTTGTCAAAATTTTTTATCTATAGGAAATTTTCTTACATTTTTTTTAGGAAAATTCGTCAATATTTCCTGTCCATACGAAATTTTATCAAATTTCCTTTGCATAGGAAATTCTTCCAAAATTTCTTGTCTTTAGGAAATTTTGTTAAAATTTAAATTTAAATATGAAAAATTTTGACAAAATTTCTTGTCTATGAGAACTTTTGTCAAAATTTCTTTTCTGTAGTGAATTTTATCAAAATTTGTTGTCTATAAGAACATTTTGTGAAAATTTCATTTCCATAGGATTTTTTTTTAAATCTCTTGTCTATAGTACATTTTGTCAAAATTTCTGGTCTATTGGAAATTTAGTCAAGATTTCATTGCTATAAGAAATTTGTCAAAATTTCTTGTATATAAGAAATTTTTACAAAAATTTCTTATATACAGGAAAATAAGAAAATTTCATTTCCATAGCAATTTTTTTTAAATCTCTTGTCTATAGTAAATTTTGTCAAAATTTCTTGTATATAAAAAAATTTTCAAAATTTCTTGTATATAAGAAATTTTTCAAAATTTCTTGTATATAAGAAATTTTTGTAAAAATTTCTTCACTATAAGAAATTTTATTCATTTATTGTGAATATGTGATTTATTTTATAATTTCGACTGTATTTTGCAATTTAATAATATTTTTTTTTTTGTATTTTCTATTTTTCCCCTTTCTCCTCTGCTAGCTATGAAACAGCCGAACAGGCTACATTTGATGAATCTTCCATCAAATATGCCATCAGTCGTGGTCAAACCGAATGTCCGGATGATCTTAATGATGAGACCAATTCGGGTATATCCTTTAAAACAGAACCCTATGGACCACCCAGTAGTCCAGAATCAGCGACTGAAACAAAACCAAATTGTAGTCCACCCTGTGCAGGGTGTGGGCGTCTAATACAGGTGAGTTTAACAACAAAAATTACGTATGTTTGTTTTAATTTTATTGAGCACAATGTTTCTATGTTCAACCTAGATCTATGATTTATTCCCATAAATTTCATATTTATGATTTTGAGAATTTTTAATTTGCAATTTGTTTCTTCAATAAGAACATGGCTAATTTTAACGGTGATTTTGTTTTTTGTCTATTTTTTTACCCCAGGATCGTTTCTACCTCTCTGCTGTGGATAAACGGTGGCATGCCAGTTGCCTGCAATGTTATGCATGTCGACAACCCCTCGACCGGGAATCTTCATGTTATTCGCGCGACGGTAATATTTACTGCAAAAGCGATTATTATAGGTGAGCTTTACTTGTAAACTTTTTTTTTTGTGAAAAAAAAACGTTTTTTGTATGCTATTTTGCCCATGGTTTATGTGAAAACCTTTTGAGTAAATGGTATTTATGGCCCAGTAGGTTCTATAACCCAACAACAACCAAAATAATTATTATTTTTTCTATGATGTAATGAGACTGCAGTCGTTGTGTTTGGGTTTTTTTTATTTCCAAGAAACACCTTCTAAACAAACGGCACAAGGCCCTAACACCATATACAAACCTCTAAGAAACCTTCAGCATATACTGGCCCCCTCTTTACAAGTGACTTTAACTCCTCTGGTGTGTTTTTTTAATATTCGTTTTTTTTTTTTTTTGTACAAGTACATACAACTGAATTTCAATTACACGACACGTTGGTGATTGCTATGAGAGGGAAAAAACTTCTTTAAGGTGCATTGAATTCTGCAAGAACATGTAATTTTTATGTGGGTGTGATTGTAACTGAATGCCTTGAAAATCGTGTGACTGACTTATGGATGACAGACGTTGACGCGTTTATTATGGCTTTCAACAGAGTTGTACAATTACGAAGGGGGCTTAATCAGGTTTTGTTTAATGTAAAATATGAAAATCATCACTATGATTAATTTATTTATGAGTTATAATACAAAAATTTGTATAGTGTAAATAAAGAAAAAAATACTCCACTTTGTCAAGATTTCTTAGAAAATCGAAATTTTCTTCCCTAGGAAAAGAAAACTGTTCTTGCAGGGTATATTACTTAAAGAGAAGAAGTTTATTGAATAGAATATTCCGCTACTATTCACGGTTACTACTAGCCATTGAAATCAGAACAATATTTTATGAATTGGTACGTTGATTGTCCCGAAGTAATCTAGAGAGTGATATAATTTATTTTTTTCTGATATAAAATATTTTCTTTAAGAGAAAATTGACTTGGATTTATGCCGAGTTGTGAAATAAAGGTTTCTCATATGTTTCATTTGTTCTTAAAGGAAATTTTTAACTATAAAAGAAAATTTTATTCGCCTAAAATTCTGGATCTAAGAGAAGAATATTTTTCTTTCAGTGTATGTAATGAAATTACTTTTGACTACGAGAAAATCATGGAATTTATTGCTCAAAATACGTGATTACTAGTTTTGCCATTCAAATTAAACCAGTCTTTTATGAATTGGTACGTTGATTGTCCCCAAGTAATCTCAAGAGTGATATAAAATGTTTTTTTGTTGATATATAAAATATATATTTTTAGAAGAAAAATTGACTTATAACAGGTTTGTGAAATAAATAAATTTTCTATAGAAATAAAATTTTGACAAAATTTTCTATAAAAATGCAATTTTGACAAAGTTTTCTATAGAAATAATATGTCGACAAAATTTTCTGTAGAAATAAAATTTGGCAAAATTTTCTATAGAAATAAAATTTTGACAAAATTTTCTAGAAATAAACTTGTCAAAACAAAAGATTTTTTAGAAATAAAATTTTGACAAAAATTTTCCAAAGAAATACAATGTTGACAAAATTTTCTATAGATATAATATGTCGACAAAATTTTCTGTGGAAATAAAATTTTGACAAAATTTTATATAGAAATAAAATGTTGACAAAATTTTCTATTGAAATAAAATGTTGACAATATTTTCTATAGGAATAAAATTTTGACAAATTTTTCCATAGAAATAAAATTTTGACAATATTTTCTATAGAAATAACGTTTTGACAAAATTTTCCATAGAAGTAAAATTTTGACAAAATTTTCTATAGAAACAAAATTTTGACAATATTTTCTATAGAAATAAAATTTTGACAAAATTTTCCATTGAAATAAAATTTTGACAAAATTTTCTATCGAATTAAAATTTTGACAATATTTTCTATAGAAATAAACTTTTCAACACAAATATTTCTTTAGAAATATAATTTTAATAAAAATTTCTATAGAATTAAATAATTTTACAAAATTTTCTATAGAAATAAAATATTGACAATATTTTCTATTAAAATAAAGTTTTCACAAAATTTTCCATAGAAATAAAATTTTGACAAAATTTTCTATGGCAATAGAATTTTGACAGAATTTTCTATTGAAATAAAGTTTTGACAAAATTTTCTATAGAAATAAAAAATTTTGACAAAATTTTCTTTAGAAATAAAACATTGACAAAATTTTCTATAGAAATAAATATTTGACAAAATTTTCTATAGAAATAAATTTTTGACAAAATTTTCTATAGAAATAAAATTTTGACAAAATTTTCTATACAAATATTTTTTTAATATTAATCTTGCAATAAAACCAATTACTTTTTCCCACCTTTAACATACCTTTCGCCTTAATATTTTGTTGATGATGTTAAAAACATTTTGGCCTACTCTCCTATAGTACCTACGATATCAAACTCTTTCACATTCGCTTGAGTGAAAATCATGACAAGAACTTCACAGCTCGAGAAAATATTTCCGCAAAAAACAGTTTGAAACGGATCTTACCAAAAAACTATTTCACGCCACAAACCAGCAGCACACCAGCAACAACAAAAAATCTGACATAGCGAAAAGCCACTCGAGAAAACCCCTACCATAGTAAAAATTCTAAAAGAAAACGAAGCTTTTAGTTAAAGCCGCAAAAATGTTTGTTCAGTTCAGTTTCATCATTCGTTTAAGGCATCCATACCCCTCCCCCTCTCTCCAGTACGGTAAATGAAACCATGCAACCAATGACTTTTAGATGATTTTTACTCTCTACACACCACGGTAATGCAAAATGTGTGTGGTACGTGGTAATGTAAAGTGATTTTTCTCGTCATAGTTTATTGGGTTCATGCAATAATACGGCCACCACCTTTAGCTGCATATGCTAGAAGAGGCCAAAAGTAACAGCAAAAACCAACCAACAATTGCTAACTGCAGCAGCAACAACAATCGTCTGATGAATCGTTTGATAAACTTTAAGGCTATACATGCTAAGAACAGTGACTATCAAATGATTTCTAAACACGCAAATCAAAAACATTTCTATGTTGGTCTTGCCGTTTTGGCGATTTCCCCCTTTGGTTCACTGAATCCAAGATAATGTTGTAGCAGCAACTGAAGTTTACTACGAATTTTATGCCAGCTTGTCAATAGGTTCTGTTCTATTCCTCATTGTCCGCTACCGTTTTTACCATTAAGTTTTGAACCACAAAAAATAGTGGGGTTTTGGCGGCAAAAATAACCAGACCGAATCAAAGAAACTTTCCCAATGGGATTTTCATTGGTAATGAAGTTCCACAGAATTTTAGTTGCTTTAGTTTGTTTGGTTCCATGGGAAAAGAGAACAAATACTAAAATCACTACGCCTTTGAAAACGGTTTAATGCTATGAAATTTTGAAATTTTCAAACAAAAAGCAGTTTGTTCTTGAGTTAAATAATTTAGCAATTCTTATAATATGAACCCTTTATCGATTACAAGTAATCTAATGGGTGACAAATGTTGCTGGCATTGCCAAATTATATATTGTTTATATATTAATACGCCATCCTTTTTTTTGGGGGGGGGGGGTTACATATTGTGAACGCATGCGAGGGTTTTTCGTGATAAATTTGGTATAAAAGGAACGGTAATATTCTGTAGATATGGCGAATCGCATTAATTTTTTTTAAATTAATACATTTTTTTTAAATTAATACAGTGGAGAAAATTGCATCTTTCTAAAATTATTCACGTTGTTGTGTTCACTTTGAGAGAGAGTTAGTTTGGTTTGTTGTGGCATGGGTGCATGTGTGTGTTTTATTTGGCTTTTGTTATGCTGGCATGTTAGGTATTCTAGAGAGTCATTCGGAGAGCAGTGATAGAGAGAAGAGTGTAAGCTAAAGCAATGAGAATGATAGCATTGTATTCTGTATAGGCAAGAGTTTGTAATAGTTAGTGGAGGAAGGGGGTTGTGGTGGGTGGTTAAAATGATCAGTTAGCAGTATATATAGCGTGGGTTCATATGTGTGTTGTATTTGGCTTTTGTTTTGCTTGCATGGGAGAATATGCTTGAGAGTCATTCGAAGAACAGTGATAGAGAGAAGAGTGTAAGCTAAAGCAATGAGAATGATAGCAATGTATTCTGTATAGGCAAGAGATTATAATTGATAGAGGAGGAAGGGAGTTGTGGTGGGTAGTTAAAATTATCAGTTAGCAGTATATATTTTCCAAAGGCGTTAGTAATATCAAGGTTATACTTTTTCCATATAATCTAGGATCTTTATAACATTACTAATGGTTCAATGCACTCGAGTTTAGAGTACCGGGAAGTCTATTTTTTTTTGTATTACACAGGAATTGAAATCAATTCAACTTCTGACTTCTTTATAGCTGTTCCCCTGAATTTATTTTCATTTATGAAAATTTTGTTTTCGTTTTTTTTTTCACGGGGACACTCCTGTTGAATACAGTTTAATATTCTAACATTTTGATATCCCATTCCAAACAATTTTGCAAATTTTTTACATCCTCCATTAAATTTCCTCACTAGAAACAAATATCGAAAACTTTTCATCCGTAATAGGTAACAATTGCCAATTGTAAATTACCCATGGAACGAAATAAAGCCAGAACTCAAATTTTGTATTTCTATGCTCCCCCGTTTCGTCCATCACCATTTCCTTTTTTTTTTGTCCCCAAAAAACACATAACACAAATACCTTATCCCTTCTGCCTTCTCATTTTCCTATAAGAACAACAACAAACAAAAACTCTGACATCCCATTCATATATATCTCAGATATGAAAAACTATAAACAAATTATCGCATGCATTAAATGCTTAACCCTAAACCAAAGCCAAAGCGTTGCCTTATTTGTCTATGAGGCACAGAATGTTCTGTGAAAAATGTAACCCATAAGCGGACACGAGACTGACTACATGTAGAAACAAAAAAAAAATACTATTGGAATAGTAGCCAGGAGGCTCGAGAAGAAGAAGTCAAAAAAATTCAATTGAGAATTTGTTTTAATTAATGGTAGGAAGGAAAAGAACCAACCAAGCGGCAAAGACATGCATGTACTGACTGTGCTATATGCACTTGGGTAATTTGCATTGCAGTCCTCCCTACCACCGGATAACTAAGACATAGGACTATTCTAGAGAAATATTTCTTCCAAAGTGTTTTTGATTTATGGGATATGTAACTTCAACTTTAGAATAAAAAGCAAAACAAAAATATATTGCTAGGTTAAATTTATGCAGAAGAGCACACAAAAAAATAAATTTTATTTTAATTTTACTATTATTTTTAATTTTATTAGTATTTCTAATTTTCATTTCAATTTATTTTTTATTTTTATTTTAATTTTATTTTTTATTTATAATTTTCATTTTATCTTAATTTTTATTTTAAATTTAGAATTAATAACAAAAACACAAACAGAAATAAATAAATTTATGCAGTACAGCAAACAAAAGAAATTAAATTTAATTTTAATTTTACTATTGCTATTAATTTTAAAATTATTAGTATTTTCATTTTTATTTTAAATTTAATTTTAATTAATTAAAAACAAAAACACAAACAGAAATAAATAAATTTATGCAGCACAGCACACAAAAGAAATTAAACTTTTAATTAAACTTTTAATTTTACTATTAATTTTAAATGTTATTTTACTATTCATTTTAATTTTAGTTTTTATTTTCATTTTATGTTAACTTTAATTTTAATATTATTTATATTATTTTAATTTATATTTAGTTTTAAATCAAATTAAATTTTAAAATAAATTAAATTAATAATAAGTTCAACATAAATAAATTTCTAATTTTAATTTTTAATTAAATTTGAAAATAAATTAAATAAATAATAAATTAAATAAAAAAAATAATAATACATTCAACATAAATTTCTAAGTTTAATTTTAATTTCAATTTCAATTATAATTTTAATTTCAATTTCAATTTTAATTAAATTTAAATTTAAATTTCAATTTAAATTTAAATTTAAATTTAAATTTAAATTTAAATAAATTTAAATTTAAATTTATTATTAATTTATTTTATATAATTTATTTTATTTTAAAATTAAATTTAAATCTAAAGATGCATTTAAAATTAAAAATAAAATAAAATAAAATAAAATAAAAAAAATAAAATAAAATTTTAATTTTAATTTTAATTTTAATTTTATTTTATTTTAATTTATTTTTTTATTTTTATTTTAAATTTATCTTTAGATTTTAATTTAATTTTAAAATAAAATAAATTAATAATAAATTCAAAATAAATATATTTCTAATTTTACCATTTATTTAAAATTTTATTTTAGTTTTAAACTTAATTTAATTTTTTATTTAAATTAAAATAAAATATTTAAACTTTAAATTAGATTAAATTTTAAAATAAATTAAATTCATAAATGTAATTAAATTAAAGTAATATAAAATTCAATATAAATAAATTTATAATTTGAATTTTAGTTTTAAATTTAATTTTAAATTTAAATTAAATTCATAATAAATTAAAATTCAACATAAATAAATTTCTAATTTTAAATTAAATGAAATTTTAGAATAAATTTAAGTAATAATAAATTAAATTAATACTAAATTCAACTATTTATTTTACTATTTATTTTAAATTTAGTTTTAAACTTAATTTTAATTCTTTATTTAAATTAGAATAAAATATTTTAATTTTAAATTAGATTACATTTTAAAATAAATTAAATTAATAAATGTAATTAAATTAAAGTAATATTAAATTCAATATAAATAAATTTCTAATTTGAATTTTAATTTTAGTTTTAAATTTAATTTTAAATTAAATTTAAAATTTAAATTAAATTCATAATAAATTAAAATTCAACATAAATAAATTTCTAATTTTAAATTAAATGAAATTTTAGAATAAATTAAAGTAATAATAAATTAAATTAATACTAACTTCAACTATTTATTTTACTATTTATTTTAAATTTAGTTTTAAACTTAATTTTAATTCTTTATTTAAATTAAACATTTTAAAATAAATTAAATTAATAAATGTAATTAAATTAAAGTAATATTAAATTCAATATAAATAAATTTCTAATTTGAATTTGAATTTTAGTTTTAAATTTAATTTTAAATTTAAATTAAATTCATAATAAATTAATACTAAATTCAACATAAATAAATTTCTAATTTTAATTTTAAATTAAATGAAATTTTAGAATAAATTATATAAATATATAAATAAATATATAAATAAATAAATTATATAAATATATATAAATAAATTAGTTTTAAACTTAATTTTAATTCTTTATTTAAATATTTTAATATATTTTATTTTTAAATTAGATTACATTTTAAAATAAATTAAATTCATAAATGTAATTAAATTAAAGTAATATAAAATTCAATATAAATAAATTTATAATTTGAATTTTAGTTTGAAATTTAATTTTAAATTAAATTTTAAATTTAAATTTAAATTAAATTCATAATAAATTAAAATTCAACATAAATAAATTTCTAATTTTAAATTAAATGAAATTTTAGAATAAATTAAAGTAATAATAAATTAAATTAATACTAAATTCAACTATTTATTTTAAATTTAGTTTTAAACTTAATTTTAATTCTTTATTTAAATTAAAATAAAATATTTTAATTTTAAATTAGATTACATTTTAAAATAAATGAAATTAATAAATGTAATTAAATTAATATTAAATTCAATATAAATAAATTTCTAATTTGAATTTGAATTTTAGTTTTAAATTTAATTTGTAAATTAATTTTTAATTTTAAATTTAAATTAAATTCATAATAAATTAAAATTCAACATAAATAAATTTATAATTTTAAATTAAATGAAATTTTAGAATAAATTAAAGTAATAATAAATTAAATTAATACTAAATTCAACTATTTGTTTTAAATTTAGTTTTAAACTTAATTTTAATTCTTTATTTAAATTAAACATTTTAAAATAAATTAAATGAATGAATGTAATTAAATTAAAGTAATATTAAATTCAATATAAATAAATTTCTAATTTGAATTTGAATTTTAGTTTTAAATTTAATTTGTAAATTAATTTTTAATTTTAAATTTAAATTAAATTCATAATAAATTAATACTAAATTCAACATAAATAAATTTCTAATTTTAAATTAAATGAAATTTTAGAATAAATTAAAGTAATAATAAATTAAACTAATACTAAATTCAACATAAATAAATTGTATTTTAATTTTATTTTAATTTTATTTTAAATTTTAATATAAATTTTATTATTACATTTAATTTTTAATTTTATTTTTATTTTACTTTCAATTTTAAAGTTTGATTTTAAATAAAATAAAACTAGGCCAAACCTAAATTAAATTAATACGAAATTCAGCATAAATAAATTTCTAAACAAATTAAATTAAAATATTGTTTTTTTATCACAAAAATTTTCTCTTTAAATTTCGATTTTTATATCTCCGTTAATTTTAATAGCACATAAAGTTAAGTGTAAAAACATTATCGTCACTTTTCTTATTTAATGATAAATTTCTTAAAATTTTTAAAAAATATTCTCACACTAAACACTTAACGCAGGCAAAAACCACCTTACGCATTCCGGGAAAAAAATTCATCAGAAAAAAATAAACATTAAAAAATAATTATAAAAAAATGTTAACATAGGCGCCCTAAAATTAAACCAAAAGAAACTTAGCCGAAGAAAATGAAAAAAAATACTAAAAACTAATAAAATATTTCCATATCGTAAAATTTAATGAAATATCTGTGTTCCCCCTATAATGAAAAGTGGCTGGCAGGCAACAAACCCAGAGAAAACACACACACACACCCATACAAAAATATAAAAAATAATAAAAATGTATAACAAACGAATAAAAATATAAATAAAAATAAAAATGAACAAAAAAATTAAGATAACAAAAGTCAAGCGAACAACCAATAACAATAACGAGAGATGAAACCGAGGTGGTGATGTCGATGACGATGGTGCTGTCTTGTGAGAGGTGCTTTGCCAGAGTCATAAAGGAATTTGAATGACTTGTCATGGAATTGAGTCTTCAACCAACCATCTATCTATGCAGCAAGAAAACAAAAGATCCCAGAAATCATCATAATTTTTAGCTACCAAAAGTCATAAATTCGACAGGTCATGCACGTCATACGTCGTACTTCCTTCCACAAATGAATCTTGTGACATTTATGGATACCGCTGACGCTATGGCTGAGGCTCTTCCAGCACTTAGCCCCTTTGCAGTCTAGCATGACGTAAAATATATGAGACCATGGGATAGGCTACACCGATACCCCCAAAACAAAAATTGATGGCAAAAAGACGACAATGCCAATGAGACAGCACCAGGAGCACTATCACTATCATCTCTCCATGGACCATATGTGCTTAGCCTGTGATAGTAACAGCAGCTTTTGGTTATTATTATTATTGGCTATGTGTAACAGTTTTATGGGACTTGGTTTAAGGTTTTGGTTCGCTTCGCTTATTACATGCCAAGCGATTATTTAGCAGCCAGCGCAGCCTTTGTGCTATCACCACCCCAGTCATCTGCGCTAAGTAAACTAGTCAGCCATATGAGTGGAGGAATCCAACTACAAACACACACTCACGTATATATCTCATGAATGACTATACCCAACATATGTTGAGGTTTGCTTGGGCCTTCTGAAAAAAAAAAAACAAAATCATCTAAGGGATGGATGAATGGATGGATGTTTGTTTGCTTGCATGGATGGATGGTTGGATTTTCATGCAATCCATTCGATGCCTCCACCCAATCCGTATATGCCACAACATATGCCTGCTGTGCCAATGTTGCTCCAAATCTTGAATCTCTCAGAGACATTATAAATGCGTGTTATATTATCAATCAAATGGCTGCTGAGTGAATGCGATCGAAGCGAAGCAAGAGGAATGAGGCATCAGCAGCCATAAGACGCTAACGCCCCAAAGTGTTTGACACAATGCCATAAGATCACAGATCACAGAAATTTGCTTTGACGACCCTGGGTATGATGTTGGTGGAGATGTTGCTGCTACCAATACTACTGTGGTCTGCTGTTGTTGCTGCTTCTGTTCGAATGTTGGTGAATGCCATTGAAGTTGAGTTGTCTTGTGGTTGTTGTTGTTGTTTTTGCTCATACTCCTCATATTTTAAATGTTCCCGTTCGTTGGTGATTTATAGCTGAAATGTCAGATATGACAATCTTGTTTTTTTATGTACTATGACTACATAAATATTATTTACCATATCAGCAACTCATAGCTTGGCGACATCAGCAGCCACAGTAACATTGACAGCAGCCTCTGACAACAACACAATCGTTAAAACAGTTTGAAAAGCTGGAATCATCATCGTATCATTTTTTTTTTCTTGAAATAAAATAATGAATGGGAAGAAAGTTAGTTATTGAATGTGTTAGAGAGGTTATACTCCAATTCTCTATGTGATCAATATTTCATATTCACTATTCTCTACTCTCAATAAAAAAATCACCACATAATCTCTCTTGAAGCCTCCTTTAAATTGTATAGGAAACAGTAGTGGTTATTGGGATTAAATTCAATATTAAATATGTTAGAGAGGTGATGCTTCAATTCATAATATGGTTGTAACACTATCTCTCCTCTCACTACTCTCTCCTCTCATAAAAGAAATCACCATATGATCTCTCTTGGCGCCCTAGAGAAAACAATGAGGCACCCAGTTTTAATTGCATTACCACAATCTCCATTAAAATGATATAGGAAAAAGGAAAGGGGCTCCCCCACTCAACGCAAAAAACAAGTAGGAGTTCTGTAAATATATATATGTATACATACACACACATTTTTATATCTTACTACCAGTTTTTGGTCGTGTGTGGGGGGATATTGCTGGATAAAATTAGTATCAAAGTAAAGGTAATTTTCCATAGATATGGAAAATGGATTTAATTTAATTTGATTAAATATTAGTGGTAAAATTGTCATTTGTTTTGAAGTATAACCTCTGTTGTATGTGTAAGTTTGTTGTGTTAGTTTTAGTGGCAGTTGGTTGGTTGGCTAGTGGCTGTTGTAGTGGGTGGCTTTATTTGGCTTTTGTTGTTATGATAGCAGAGAAAAAAAATGTACAGTATTTGGGAGAGTATTTCTAGCAAGAGAATGAGTTAAAGCAATGACACTAGGATTGTATTTTGCATACATATGGGTATCAGGGAAATGTGTTGTGTGATTTGAAAATGTTAGGTCTTAAAGTTATTAGGTAATCGATGATCATCTCTTCTAGAGTAATTTTGCAACGTAAAACTTATTTATTTTAGATAAATAGATTTATTTATTGTTTTTGAATTAAGGATTTCACATACATAGAAATGTAACCCATTTTAAAATTTTAATTAAATTAAAAAAATATATTCAATTAAAATTTAAATTGATTCAAATAATATTTTAATCCAAACAAAACTCAACCACAAAACTTAATTGTATAAATTAATATTTTAATTGGACGTTGATCATTGATACTATAATTTCTGTGATTAAAGAAACTTTAATTACAAAATAAAGTTTGTGCTTGAAAAAAAATATCTTTCTCTATAGGTATATAACGGATTTATATGATTTAATTTCGTTTCGGTGAAAAAGTGTAACCATAACATAATGTAACAACTTCTTCTTTAA
The DNA here is from genome assembly GCF_050003625.1 of Haematobia irritans. NCBI lineage: Eukaryota > Metazoa > Arthropoda > Insecta > Diptera > Muscidae > Haematobia > Haematobia irritans. The sequence goes on along the minus strand of NC_134401.1, from coordinate 156,457,975 downwards.
TTTGCCTTATGGCAAAATTATAGTGTCATTCTAAAGGGAATGCTAATTGATAATGCTGTCGGGGATTTTAACCAAGGTTGCCACTCAAGTCCAAAATAATCTACCAAAATTTTACCAAAAACTAGTAAATAAAAAAATATTACTTTGCAAAATTTTATCTCAATAGAAAATTTTGTTTCTATAAAACATTTTGTCAACATTTTATTTCTATAGCAAAATTTTGTAAAAAATTTATTTCTATAGAAAATTTTGTCGAAAATGTTATTCCTATAGCAAAATGCTGTCAAAATTTTATTTCAATAGAAAATTTTTTCAAAATGTTATTTCTATAAAGAATTTTGTCAATATTTTATTTCAATAAACAATTTTGTCAACATTTTATTTCTTAGCAAAATTTTGTCAAAATTTCATTTCTGTAGAAAATTTTGTCAAAATTTTATTTCTATAGAAAAATTTGTCAAAATTTTATTTCTATAAAAAATTTTGTCAAAATTTTAATTCTATAGAAAAATTTGTCAAAATTTTATTTCTATAGAAAATTTTGTCAAAATTTTATATCTATAGCAAAGTTTTGTCAAAATTCTATTTCTATAGAAAATTTTGTCAAAATTTTATTTCTATAGCAAAATTTTGTCAAAATTTTATTTCTATAGAAAATTTTGTCAAAAATTTTTTTCTATAGAAAATTTTTTCAAAATTTTAGTTCTATAGAAAATTTTGTCAAAATTTTATTTCTATAGAAAATTTTGTCAAAATTTTATTTTTAAAGAAAATTTTGTCAAAATTTTATTTCTATAGAAAATTTTGTCAACATTTTATTTCTATAGAAAATTTTGTCAAAATTTTATTTCTATAGAAAACTTTGTCAAAATTTTATTTCTATAGAAAATGCTGTCAAAATTTTATTTATATAGAAATATTTTTTTTTTCAAAATTTTATTTCTATATAAAATTTTGTCAAAATTTTATTTCTATAGAAAATCTTATTAAAATTTTATTTCTATAGAACATTTTGTCAACATTTTATTTCTATAGAAAATTTTGTCAAAATTTTTTTCTATTGAAATTTTTGTCAAAATTTTATTTCTATAGCAAAATTTTTTCAAAATTTTATTTCTATAGAAAATTTTGTCAAAATTTTATATCTATAGCAAAATTTTGTCATCATTTTAATTCTATAGCACAATTTTGTCAAAATTATATTTCTATAGAAAATTTTGCCAAAATTTTATTTCTATAGCAAAATTTTATCAAAATTTTATTTCTATAGGAAAATTTTGTCAACATTTTAATTCTATAGCACAATTTTGTCAAAATTATATTTCTATAGAAAATTTTGTAAAATTTTATTTCTATAGAAAATTTTTTTTTAAATTTTATTTCTATACAAAATTTTGTCAAAATTTTATTTCTATAGAAAATGTCATAATTTTATTTCTATAGAAAATTTTGTCAAAATTTTATTTCTATAGAAAATTTTGTCAAAATTTTATTTCTATAGAAAATTTTGTCAAAATTTTATTTCTATAGAAAATTTTATCAAAATTTTATTTCTATACAAAATTTTGTCAAAATAGAAAATCTTGTCAAAATTTTATTTCTATAGAAAATTTTGTCAAAATTTTTTTCTATTGAAAATTTTGTCAAAATTTTATTTCTATAGCACAATTTTGTCAACTTTTTAATTCTATATTGTCAAAATTATATTTCTATAGAAAATTTTGTCAAAATTTTATTTCTATAAAAAATTTTGTCAAAATTTTAATTCTTTAGAAAAATTTGTCAAAATTTTATTTCTATAGAAAATTTTGTCAAAATTTTATATCTATAGTAAAGTTTTGTCAAAATTCAATTTCTATAAATAATATAAATAAATAAATAAATTTTTTTCAAAATTTTATTTCTATATAAAATTTTTTTCAAAATTTTATTTCTATAGAAAATCTTATCAAAATTTTATTTCTATAGAACATTTTGTCAACATTTTATTTCTATAGAAAATTTTGTCAAAATTTTTTTCTATTGAAAATTTTGTAAAAATGTTATTTCTATAGCAAATTTTTTTCAAAATTTTATTTCTATAGAAAATTTTGTCAAAATTTTATATCTATAGCAAAATTTTGTCAACATTTTAATTCTATAGCACAATTTTGTCAAAATTATATTTCTATAGAAAATTCTAAAAAATTTTATTTCTATAACAAACAATTTTAAAAATTTTAAAAAATTTTATTTCTATAGCAAAATTTTATCAAAATTTTATTTCTATAGGAAAATTTTGTCAACATTTTAATTCTATAGCACAATTTTGTCAAAATTATATTTCTATAGAAAATTTTGTAAAATTTTATTTCTTTAGAAATTTTTTTTTAAATTTTATTTCTATACAAAATTTTGTCAAAATTTTATTTCTATAGAAAATGTCATAATTTTATTTCTATAGAAAATTTTGTCAAAATTTTATTTCTATAGAAAATTTTTCAAAATTTTATTTCTATAGAAAATTTTATCAAAATTTTATTTCTATACAAAATTTTGTCAAAATAGAAAATCTTGTCAAAATTTTATTTCTATAGAAAATTTTGTCAAAATTTTTTTCTATTGAAAATTTTGTCAAAATTTTATTTCTATAGCACAATTTTGTCAACTTTTTAATTCTATATTGTCAAAATTATATTTCTATAGAAAATTTTGTCAAAATTTTATTTCTATAAAAAAATTTGTCAAAATTTTAATTCTATAGAAAAATTTGTCAAAATTTTATTTCTATAGAAAATTTTGTCAAAATTTTATTTCTATAGCAAAATTTTGTCAAAATTTTATTTCTATAGAAAATTTTGTCAAAAATTTTTTTCTATAGAAAATTTTTTCAAAATTTTAGTTCTATAGAAAATTTTGCAAAAATTTTATTTCTGTAGCAGAACTTTGTCAAAATTTAATTTTTAAAGAAAATTTTGCCGAAATTGTATTTCTATAGTAAATTTGTGAAGTACCTCTTAGAGGAATAAATTGCTAAATTTAACCAAATATCTAGAATCTACCCAACAGTAAAAAATTTAACATTTTTGGTAGAATTTTACCAACTGTGGTAACATCGATTCTAACTCGAAAAGCTACAACACTGTCGTTTTCGTATATGTTGCACTTTTTATTACAAACGAAATCGTCATAGGTTTTAGTGGTACAATTTGCATTTTTCTTGTGTTGCCTTGTTGTAGAAGTTGCGTAAGTTTGAGTGGCTATTGTTTGGTTAGTTGTGTATGGGTGGCTTTTGCTATGATAGCATAGAGAAAACAGTTGAAGAGTCATTGAGAGAGTATTGATAGCAAGAGAGAGCTTTGACAGCAAGAAGGAGAGCGTTGATAGCAAGAGAACCATTAATTAAAGTATCAAACTTCATTTCGGAATCTTTAAATCAATGCCCTATTTTTAGAGAAATTTTGTAATACTTGAACTTAATAATATGGTTGTGACGAACATATTACATGTTCACCGTCCAAGAATAACATTTTGCTCTAAGAGGTTATCATATTGCTTCTTTTGGTATGGGAAATATGAACAACACCGTTTTGAGATCTTCACAATTCCTAGTTCAAATCCCTCTACCATCCCTGGAAATTTCAAGTAAATCAAAGATATTAAGTGATTTTTTTATAAGATCCCGCAATATAAACATCTCCTCCCCTTATGTATGTTAAAAAAAAAAAAACAATGTGATGACCTTTTTTGCTCATAATAATTGAAATGTTTATGGAGTCACATAGAAATATCTGTCTGATACACTTGATGTAGACCACCATTATTACTTAGTACCATCAAAACCATACACAGAGACACACTTCCACTAAAAACAATCTCACCGTTATAAATTTATTATCAAAAAGCCAACAAGCATTGTGACAAACAACAATAAAATAATGATCTATGACAATCAGCAGCCCAAAAAATATTCAAATAAATCTAATGTGAACATTGTTTATATGACAGTTTTTGTTGGTTGAATTTGAATTATGTGGCCACATGTTCGAATATGCCATGCCATACAGACGAAACAAAAAGCAAAAGAAAAAAAAACTAAAAACCCCCCAAATTTCATTATACCTTCTTCTCTCATCTCTATCATCCTCTCCATTAACAATAGTGGTGTACTACATGTGTATTGTGATCTGATGGTTATTTGGATGGATTTTTTGATTATGATCATCATAATATTATGATTTCCCTCTACTGGAAATCAACCAAAAAGTCCAAAGTGAAAATCGAGATGGAGATGTTCTTTATAGTTTGTGGCAGTAGTTTTTTTTTTTTGCTTGTGTCTTGTATTTTTTATTATTTATGAAATATCAACAAATTTTAAATGAATTTATGAGGCAGCATTTCAGGGCAGAGACAGCTGAATGAATGGCCTGGCCAGTCATTTAGCCGAACACAAAACAACAATGTGCAGCACGGTGTGACTAAATTATGACATTTCTATCTTTCTTGTTTCGGTATTCATTTTCACCCAAAACCAAAACGAAAAAAAAATCGATCTCATTTCATTAACTTCCCTTGGGAGGACAAGTTTTTTTGTTTTTCGTTTTTTTTTCTTTGGGGTAAAATCTCTGTTGTGATTTCATAAATTTCACACCAAGTGTTGGTTGCAAGGAAATGTTTTAAGTCAAAGAGAATTATAGATTGCATAAATCTCTCTTCCTTCTTCATTTTATTTACATTTTTATTTGTTTTTCAACATGTGTATAAATTTTTTAGTTGGAAATGGTTGAATAAAAGATTTATTAGGTTTTTGGATGGTGTTTATAGATTTTTTTTGCAAAATTCAAAATTAATTTAATAAGGAAATTGGATTTCGATGCATTCCTTAAGTCGTGATAGTTGCACACAGGAATTCTATGACACTCTTATTGAGAGAGCAATTACTCTCACTTTGTTAGATTTACAAATTCTCTTTATTTAATAACAATAATTGACTCCATTTATATACATGTGTGTGTATGATCAATTGCAGATATAATTTTTCTTTTAAAAACACCTAAATATTTAATTATGACTAATTTTCGCAAACAATAATATGAATTAGTCGGTTTTTTTATTTTTTTATCGTCAAAATAGTGTTCTAGAGCCTTACGCATTTCCATTTTGAACAAAATAATGCAGCACTTAACCTGATAACAGAATACAAAGAGAGTGTTACTGTAATACTCACATAGAGAAAGGAGAGTCACAGTTATACCCACACAAAGAAGTTGTTCAGAAATTGTATTTCCATGCATTCTTTAAATCGTGATAGTTACACACAGGAATTTGTTGTCACTCTTATTGAGAGAGCAATTACTCTCACTTTGTGAGATTTACAAATTCTCTTTATTTTATGACAATAATTGATAGCATTTATATACGTGGGTATGTGTGTATGATCAATTGCAGATATAATTTTCTTTTAAAAACACCTAAATATTTAATTATGACTAATTTTCGCAAACAATAATATGAATCAGTCGGTTTTTTATTTTTTTATCGCCAAAAATAGTGTTCTAGAGCCTTAAGCATTTCAATTTTGAACAAAATAATGCAGCACTTAACCTGATAACAGAATACAAAGAGAGTGTTAATGTAATACTCACATAGAGAAGGGAGAGCAACAGTTATACCCACACAGAGAAGTTGTTCAGAAATTGTATTTTCATGCATTCTTTAAATCGTGATAGCTACACACAGGAATTCTATGTCACTCTTATTGAGAGTAATTGTTCTCTCACTTTGTGAGATTTACAAATTCTCTTTATTTTATGACAATAATTGATAGCATTTATACACGTGGGTATGTGTGTATGATCAATTGCAGATATAATTTTTCTTTTAAAAACACCTAAATATTTAATTATAACCAATTTTGGCAAACAATATTATGAATTAGTCGGTTTTTTTATTTTTTACCGTCAAAAATAGTGTTCTAGAGTCTTACGCATTTCCATTTTGAACAAAATAATGCAGCACTTAACCTTATAACAGGATACAAAGAGAGTGTTACTGTAATACTCACATAGAGAAAGGACAGTCACAGTTATACCCACACAGAGAAGTTGTTCAGAAATTGTATTTCCATGCATTCTTTAAATCGTGATAGTTACACACAGGAATTCTATGTCACACTTATTGAGAGAGCAATTACTCTCACTTTGTAAGATTTACAAATTCTCTTTATTTTATGACAATAATTGATAGCATTTATTCTTTTACTTTATTTCTATAGAAAATTTTGTCCAAATTTTATTCCTTAGAAAATTTCGCCAAAATTTTATTTCTATAGAAAGTTTTGTCAATCTTTTATTTCTATAGAAAGTTATCGCAAAATTTTATTTCTATATAAAATTTTATCAAAATTTCACTTTTTTGTCAAAATTCCATTTGTATAGAAAATTTTGCCAAAATTGTATTTCTATATAAAATTTTGTAAAAATTTCACTTTTTTTGTCAAAATTGCATTTGTATAGAAAATTTAGCCAAAATTTTATTTCTATAGAAAATTTTGTCCAAATTTTATTTCTATAGAAATTTTTTTCCAAATTTTATTTCTATAGAAAATTTTGACCAAATTTTATTCCTTAGAAAATTTAGCCAAAATTTTATTTCTATAGAAAGTTTTGTCAATCTTTTATTTCTATAGAAAGTTATCGCAAAATTTTATTTCTATATAAAATTTTGTCAAAATTTCACTTTTTTGTCAAAATTCCATTTGTATAGAAAATTTTGCCAAAATTATATTTCTATATAAAATTTTGTAAAAATTTCACTTTTTTTGGCAAAATTGCATTTGTATAGAAAATTTAGCCAAAATTTTATTTCTATAGAAATTTTTGTCCAAATTTTATTTCTATAGAAAATTTTGTCCAAATTTTATTTCTATAGAATTTTTTTTCCAAATTTTATTTCTATAGAAAATTTTGTCCAAATTTTATTTCTATAGAAAATTTTGTTCAAATTTTATTCCTTAGAAAATTTAGCCAAAATTTTATTTCTATAGAAAGTTTTGTCAATTTTTTATTTCTATAGAAAGTTATCGCAAAATTTTTTTCTATATAAAATGTTGTCAAATATTAATTTTTTTTGTCAAAATTCTCTTTGTATAGAAAATTTAGCCAAAATTTTATTTCTATAGAAAATTTTGTTTAAATTTTATTTCCATAAAAATTTTTGTCAACATTTTATTTCTAAAGAAAATTTTGTCAAAATTTTATTTCTATAGTAACGGCAACCCTAACCCACACAGAGACGTTGTTCAGAAATTCTCCGGGATTTTCGATTTCAGCCTCTTCCTCGGACTATTATGATGTCATTAAAAAATGTTTAATTAAAAAAATTATAACCTCGTTCTCATGGCCCATGTCATGGTTCGGTCAAAAAAAATTTAAAAATTTCGGTTGCTGTTGTCCATCAGATTTAATCTCCAGTTTTCTGTCATACAAAAGTTCAAAATGTCATAAAAAAATACTGCTATTGCTGCTGTTTACTTGCAACAAAAGAAAAAAATCAAAACGCCAACCAAATATTGTCGCCATGAAATATGTGGACACGATTTGCCAAAGAGCTGAAGAAAAATTAAAAAAAGGTGGTAAATGAGTTACAAGTTCCTTCCTGCCCTCCTCTACAATTTCTCTCCATGAAAAATGTTGCAAGATTTTTCTGATGCAACTGCAGACATATCCAATGGCCAACTGGTTTATGTGATCTTCGTGTGGCATACAATAAACTTTGCATGTTTTATCAAAATTTAGCACCATCATATCAGTTGCACTTGTGTGTGATTATAAAACTGCTCGAAATCTCTCCAGCGTTCTACCCTTTTTAGGATAGAAATTGCGAAATGTCCCAGACTTTTTCCGAGTGTGTCTTTTTTTTATTTAATTCTGTTATTAAAAGATAACATCTCTCATGACACCACAGCGAGTGGTGATGGTAGCCCAAACACTATGTCCGCTTATGCCATGTTGATTTTGTTAGTTTTTGAGCTCTAGCTCTGATGTTGGACCACTGTTCACTGTGGTTTTACAAGTGGTGAGTGTATGTATGGTTTGAAGCCCCTCACTTTGTTTCTTGCCAACCTGAAGTTCCTGTCCGGTATTATGATAGTCATCATGATGATGATGATGACGATGAGGATGACATGTATGTGAATTTCCCAAGATGAGGTTACTTTGTCATCCATGTTTATCTTAAAGGAGCTGCTGATGACATAGATGTTAGTAGTGTCAATGGTGTTGTCTCACTGGTTAACTGGTTGATGTATATATGGAGTAGCTTTACTTTGGTTGTTGTTATGAGATATGGCTTGTTTTTCAGTCAATGACATTTGCGATTTGCGATGGAGAATACAGAAAAAAACAAAACAAAAATCCAAACTACATGGCTCCATATTGGGTATAAAATGATAGCAGTGAGTACAATTCAGAATATCGAAAAAGTGGCACAAAAAGTGTCATTCACAATAACCGGAGGCATACTTCTTTTAATACAAAGGCCACGAAATGTGATGTGTGTTTTCCAAAAAAAAAAAAAAATATCAAATACATTTTTTTAATAAAGTCTAACCTAAAATCATTTTATTTAGACTTTATCTCCACTCCTTGAAAATGGCATTTCAAATTTAACTATCATAGAAAATTTCCATAGAAATTGTTGCATACGTTTTTGGTTGAAAGCATTATGATATGAAAAATGGGAAAAATCCTGTAATTACTTGGCCCACCCTTTATATCCGTAACTTTTACGGTATTCGTCATTACCATTTTCAAAAAGTAAATTGAATTTCAATGCTTTCTTTAAATCATGCTAGTAACACACATACATACAGGAATTCTAAGACTCTCTTTGTGAGGTAGCAATTACTCTCACTTTGTGAGATTTACCAATTCTAATTATCTAAAGAGAATGATTGATAGAATATCTGTGGATGTGTGTCTATCATCTATTGCAGTTATACATGAACAGCGTTAGCAATCTAGAATGGTTGGTTCTTTGAATCCAGACATTTACATATCAGAGATGCCAATCTAACTGAAAAAACAGTGAACCCACCAGGAAGAAAAAATTTAGTTATTTTTAAAATTTTTTTTTTAATATTTTTAGAAAATTTTAACTAAACAACATTACAAACGCTGATATCGCCCCGATATCACAAAAATAAGTATATATTTTTGGACAAATTCAAGACATAATTTAATTTATTAGACATAATTAATTTTTTTCACTTGTTAAAGAAAATTTTGTAGTTCATGATGGACACATTTGTAATAAAATTTACAAATTTAAAGGAATAATGAACTATTTTGTGAGAAGTACGAATTTACTTTTTGTCTCCATATATAATAATTCCATGAATTAAAATAAAGTTAAATTGGCTTTAGAGAGTTCACTTTTGAGTGTAGCTATTTTACAGCTAGATCTAGCTATTTTACTTAATATTAATTTTGCTGAAAATTTTCTGAACTTGCTATTAGCAATAAATGGAGCCATTTTATTACATATCTTTATTATATATATATATATATATATATATATATATATATATATATATATATATATATATATATATATATATATATATATATATATATATATATATATATATATATATATATATATATATATATATATATATATATATATATATATATATATATATATATATATATATATATATATATTTTTTTTTTTTTTTTTTTTTTCATTAGAAATTAATTAAAAATGTGTCACATCAGGACAAGAAAGGTAGCACAAAAGTGTAAAAATCATAGAATTTAGTGAAACCAATTAAAAAAGCGAAGAAGGAAATTCGCACTAAATTTGCGTACTAGACACTGACTCTTTTTAAATTAAAATTGCAAATATGTACATGAAGGCAATTATATTTTTATGCAATGTTAACAAAACTTGGATGGAAAGTTTTAAAGTAGAGGTGTGCGCGTGAGGGATTTTTCACGCACACTCACGCACGCTCACAAATTCAAAATGTCATTCACGCACGATCACGCACGCCTGTTTTAGAATTGCTCACACTCACGCACGCTCACGAATGAATTCGTAACATTCACGCACGATCACGCACGCCCGTTTTTGAATTGCTCACACTCACGCACGCTCACGAATGAATTCGTAACATTCACGCACGATCACGCACGCCCGTTTTTGGATTGCTCACACTCACGCACGCTCACGAATGAATTCGTAACATTCACGCACGAAGGTTTTTATTGATTCACGCTCACTCACGTTCACGAACCAAAATCCTGCAAAGATAAACACTCACGATTGCAGAATAGTGACTACCGCACGCTCACGACGGGATATATCAACTCACGCACGTTCACGAACAACAAACTTATTCACGCACACTAACGATTCGAAAAAAAAACTACTCACGCACGTTCACGAACAATGAAACGTACATCCACACACTCACGATTCATAAAAAAACTATTCACGCACGATCACGATGTAAAATTCAACTCACGAAGGTTCACGACTATTATACATACAAAACAAACGAAAAAATTTAATTCACGAATGAGTGCGAACTTAAAAACATACTCACTCTCGCTCGTGATACAAATGAGCTACCCAAACAAATTCGCCAAAATATTCCTAATTAAAAATCTGAAGTTGAAAACGTATTCAATTAAAAAATTAACAGATACAATTAACATTTTAATCAAATCAAAATATAAATTCAATTAAAATTTGGATTGATTTTGGCCGAAAAACTTAATTAATTTTTAATTGAGGCAATCAATGATTTATAGTGTTATTGTTTACTTATTTTATTTTTTATAATTATATTATAATTACATATATTATAATTATACTATATAGAATTATTTTTTTAAATCTAAACCAAAATTTAATGAACCAATGAAACCAATTATTTCCGAAAATTATTAATTTTTTATTTGGAAGTATGTTTTCAATTTAAAAATTTAAAAATGTTCAATCATTATTATACCCTTCACCACTACTGTGGTACAGGGTATAATAAGTTTGTGCATTTGTATGTAACGCCAAGAAGGAAAAGTCTGAGACCCACCGTTTAGTATACAGATCGTCTTAGAATTAAATTCTGAGTCGATTTAGCGATGTCCTTCTGTCTGTCTGGCTGTCTGTCTGTCTGTCCGTCCGTCTGTCTGTCTGTCTGTTCATGTATTTTTGTGCGCAAAGTACAGGTCGCAGTTTAAGTCCGATAGTCCTCAAATTTGGCATAGGGTCGTTTTTTGGGACAAAGACAATCGCTATTGATTTTGGAAAAAATCGGTTCAGATTTAGATATAGCTGCCATATATATTTATCCCCGATCTGGTCATAATTGGCGTATTTATCAACCGATGTTCTTCAAATTCAGTACATCCGAATATTTTATGAGTCTCGAAAAACTTGCAAAATATCAGCTAAATCGGTTCAGATTTAGATATAGCTCCCATATATATCTTTCGTCCGATTTAGACTCATATGAACAAAGAGGCCAAAGGTTACTACCGATTTTCGTGAAATTTTGCGTAAAGAGTAGAATTGACATTCTACCAATGCTTGGTAAATTTGATTGAAATCGGTTCAGATTTTGATATAGCTCCCATATATATCTTTCGTCCGATTTGCACTTATATGCCCTCAAAAGCCAGAGTTTTGCCGTGATTTAGTTCAAATTTTGCACAGGGAGTACGTTTAATAGTATCGATAAGTGTACCAAATTTGGTTGAAATCGGTTCAAATTTAGATATAGCTCCCATATATATCATTCGTCCGATTTGCACTTATATGCCCCCAAAAGCCAGAGTTTTGGCGTGATTTAGTTCAAATTTTGCACAAGGAGTTCGTTTAATAGTATCGATAAGTGTACCAAATTTGGTTGAAATCGGTTCAAATTTAGATATAGCTCCCATATATATCTTTCGCCCGATTTATACTCATTTCGCCCGATTTATACTCAAATGACTACGGGGGCCAAAGTTAAACACCCATTTACGTGAAATTTTGCAGAGATAACAGAATTATTATTCTAATATTATTCGAAATCGGTTCAGATTATATATAGCTCCCATTATATGTACACCAGAGTTGGGGAAATATGGTAGACTGTTTCATATTTTAGACCTATTTTCAATGAGATTATCCTCTAATTGACTTCATAGTTTCCTCAGAGAATATATTTAATATGATATTTAAGTGTGTCAAGTTTGATCTAATTTGGTTCAGATTTAGATAAAGCCTCCATATATTCGTTTTTCCGCTTTATACAAATATGGCAAAAATTCCCACACTTGACACAAAATTCTGTGATGATTTCCCCATATCTTAGTCATATCCTAAACACTGTAATGCCAGAATTTCCACAGAACGGTTGAGTTTTAAATAAGGCTCCAAGTCGCCCGACTTGACCAAATAATATATCATAACCCATACTTGACTATATATCTTGGCGGGATCTACCCAATATCCCTGTAAAGTCGCCACTGCTAAGTATCAAAAATTGTAAATATTACTAAAATTGCCCTATATCTCGAATACATATGCATCACCTGATCAATCATAAATGCTCTTTTGTATAATTGCATTAAAATTTCTCTCGCTTCATATTTCTCATATTTTTTTACTATGTTAACATTGTGTTTCATCCCAGGGCGTTAGCCGATTTAAATTGTAATTCTAGAGTTTTTGTAAAAGTACAAAAAATTGTCTCCATTAAAAGTATTTGTATCTGGAAATGCAAACCTTTATATAGCTCCCAGCAAATTTGAAGTGGTTGAGAGTCTACATTGTGGTGAAGGGTATAATATAGTCGGCTCCGCCCGACTTTAGACTTTACTTACTTGTTCATACATAATTTTTATCGTGAGCAAGACGTTTTTGTAAATATAATATTTGTCGTGAGCGTAAATAGGCTCGTGAACGTGTCATTTCTCGTGAGGGTGAATTATTTCGTGAATGTGAATTTTTTCGTGAACGTTAATTTCATCGTGAGCGTGAATATGAGTTTCTTCGTGAGCGTGAATTTTCTCGTGAGCGTGAATTTTTCGTGAACGTGAATTTTTTCGTGAACGTGAATGTCATCGTGAGTGTGAAGTTTTCGTGAATGTGAATTTCTTCGTGAACGTGAATTTCTTCGTGAGCGTGAATTTTGTCGTGAGCGTGAATTTTTCGTGAATGTGAATTTTTTCGTGAACGTGAATTTTGTCGTGAGCGTGATTTAGAAAAAAATTTACTCACTCACATTCACGAACAGAATTTGATGTTCACGCACGATCACGCACGACACATTTTTGTTCAGTCCCATTCACGCACATTCACGTGATTTGGTCAAAATTTCATTCACGAATCACGTGACTCACGCGTGAATCACGCGTGTCACGAAAATTTCGTGTCACGCGCGCACCTCTATTTTAAAGCATTGACAGTGGATTTAATTATTTAAAAACAAGTAAGGAAAGTCTAAAGTCGGGCGGGGCCGACTATATTATACCCTGCACCACTTTGTAGATCTAAATTTTCTATACCATATCACATACGTCAAATGTGTTGGGTGCTATATATAAAGGTTTGTCCCAAATACATACATTTAAATATCACTCGATTTGGACAGAATTTGATAGACTTTTACAAAATCTATAGACTCAAAATTTAAGTTGGCTAATGCACTAGGAAAATGTTGGTATTTTGACCATTTTTGTCGAAATCAGAAAAACATATATATGGGAGCTATATCTAAATCTTAACAGATGTCAACCAAATTTGGCACGCATAGCTACAATGCTAATTCTACTCCCTGTGCAAAATTTCAACTAAATCGGAGTTAAAAATTTGCCTCTGTGGTCATATGAGTGTAAATCGGGCGAAAGCTATATATGGGAGCTATATCTAAATCTGAACCGATTTGGCTGATTTCAAGTTTTTCGAGACTCATAAAATATTCGGATGTACGGAATTTGAGGAAGATCGGTTGATATATACGCCAATTATGACCAGATCGGTGAAAAATATATATGGCAGCTATATCTAAATCTGAACCGATTTTTTCCAAAATCAATAGGTATCGTCTTTGAGCCGAAACAGGACCCTATACCAAATTTTAGGACAATCGGACTAAAACTGCGAGCTGTACTTTGCACACAAAAATACATCAACAGACAGACGGACAGACAGACAGACAGACGGACATCGCTAAATCGACTCAGAATTTAATTCTAAGCTGATCCGTATACTAAAAGGTTGGTCTATGGTTACTCCTTCTTGGCGTTACATACAAATGCACAAACTTATTATACCCTGTACCACAGTAGTGGTGAAAGGTATCAAAAGTAAGTGTGTTTGGCTCATAAGCCGAACCCACTAGTACCCACTTTTCCAAATAAAATAAGATTACTCTGAGGCATGCAGCATCACCGTTGACACACTCAACTTAAAAAAAAAGTGTCACAAGAAGTATCACAATTTTTCATAAAGAGTAAGAATTAAGACGGAGGTTGCCACTCGAGGCAAAAAAAATATACCAAAATTTGGAGTAAATTTTATCAAAACAAAAAAATACCAAGAAAATGCTTGAAAACGGTTCTGAAAAAGTCAACCGAAGTATCGGAAAATAAAAAAAAAAAAAACAAGAAACCAACAATTTCAAGTTTAATTTATAGACCTATAGCCGAGATTATGAGATAAAAAATCATAAAAATTTTATTTCTATAGAAAATCTTGTCAAAATTATATTTCTATAGAATATTTTACCAAAATTTTATTTTCTATAGACAATTTTGTCAATTTTTTTTTCTATTATTTCTATAAACGATTTTGTCAAAATTTTATTTCTTTAGAAAATTTTGTCAAAATTGTATTTCTATAGAAAATTTTGTCAAAATTGTATTTCTATAGAAAATTTTGTAAAAATTTAATTTCTATAGAAAATTTTGTCAACATTTTTTTAATAGAATACTTTATCAAAATTTTATTTCTATAGAAAATTTAGTCAAAATTTTATTTTAACAATTTTCTTTGATTTTCTTCGACCTTTTTTTGTTATAATAATGAATTAATGTGTTTTAGAGCTTGAAAACACATTAATTTTATTTTTATAGAAAATTTCATCAAATTTTAGTATTTCTATAGAAAATCTTGTCAAAATTTTATTTCTATAGAAAATTTTATTTCTATAGAAAATTTTGTAACAATTTCATTCCATAGAAAATTTTGTCAAAAATTTTATTTCTATAGAAAATTTTGTCAAAAATTTTATTTCTATAGAAAATTTTGTCAAAATTTTATTTCTATAGAAAATTTTGTGAAAATAGTATTTCTATAGAAATTGTAAAAATTTTATTTCTATAGAAAATTTTGTCAATTTTTTTTTTTTAGAAATTTTATTTCTATAGAAAATTTTGCTAAAATTTTATTTCTATAGAAAATTTTGCTAAAATTTATAGAAAATTCTGTCAAAATTTTATTTCTGTTGGAAATTTTGCCGAAATTTTATTTCTATAGAAAATTTTGCTAAAATTTTATTTCTATAGAAAATTTTGTCAAAATTTGTCAAAATTTTATTTCTTTAGCAAATTTTAATAAAATTTTATTTGACAAAATTATTATTATTTTATGATTTTTGGAGTGTTACTTCATTTTATTTTTGGGACCCATTTGCATTATGAAAATACACCTCAATATTTTAAATGGAAATGAAACCCTATATCCTTTTTGGGTTTGTGTTTCGTTATCAAGTGGGACCTTTTCGCTTTCTGAGATTTCACAATGGTGGCTACTCTTCACATTTAATTCAACAATGAAAATATGCCCTAATTTTAGTTTGGGGTCGATTTTCATGCTTCAGTTACATTTTGTTGGGGTTTATTTTCATAGGGGGTTCATATTCATTATGATTTTCTGCAGCAGGATATTTTCTCAATATTTATAATTTGTTGTTATTGTAGTATGTTGTTATTGTAGTATGAAAATATAAATCAGTTACCACCTTCAGAGGATATTATTTCAAACGACCAATTCCACATATACATCATAGTCATCATAAAAACGAAATCATCAAACCTCTTGCCAAGGAATAAGCTAAGCTGGAATAATAAAACTTTACCACAAAACAAGCAAGCCAAGATTGCAGTAAAAATCAACAGGCAACAATCCTTGATCATATAAAATTTCTTCTTATTGATGATGCTCATCAATAAAAACAAAAACACTGGCAAAGGGAATACCAAAAACATTTACAGATATAGCTCAGAAACCAAACTACTGAGTTAGCCTTAATCATCACTACTCGCAAAAATTTAGCTTTCCTTTTTATTTATTTTTTTTATTTTTGCGGCTCAATGTAAGAGCTTAGTTTTACGAGGCAAATCATCCAGCTGAAACTGCTGACAGACGGACGATTGTGTCTGAAGAAGTAATTCACCAACTTAAACTGCAGTTTTTTTCCAAGTGCTTAACTTAGGACCCAGATATCGCCCCAGACAGCCGAGATAAAGACCAAGTCAAGCCACGGTGGTGATGGTGGTGACGGTGGCACCACAGATAACCATTCGACTCCGAAACCAGCAGACATAATAAAAATTGTATCTCTATTGTAAGTTGGGAGTTGGGTTTTTTTCCGTTTCGTTGTTTTATTATAGTCGGCTTATTTCTTGTGTTGGCCAACTTATGTCGGATGTGTTGGACACTCATTCAAACTCTGGCCAACAACCAAGGTAGACATGTAGAAATCACATAGCTTATGGCTTAATAAAACATTACGAAAAAATGCTGAGGCATCGTTTACGAGCAATATCTGCTGGTTTTTATTTTGTTTTGTTTTGTTTTGGACAACTTCCTCCTTTTTTCACAAATCATTCTCTAAACTCATCATTTGGTTATCTTAATTCTAGACATCATGGTGAGATGTGAAAAATTCATCACCTTAAACAGAAAAATAGGGCTTACGATTTTTTTTGTTCAATATGATATTCGTTCTATGTGGAAGCACCATAATAGTTCTATTAGTAACGATATATTTTTAATCCAAAAAACTACATTGTCAATAAAAAAAATATATTTTTTATTTACATTAAGAAACTTTGGAGGTTTCAATATTTTTTAATTTTTAATAAATTTATTTTTGAGCTTTCGATTTTTTCTCAATATTCGATTTATAAAATTGAAACAAAATCGACTCAAAATCATTCTTTCGGAGAATTCAAGTTCAATATCTAAAGACTCAATACCTAAAGAATTCCCATCGATGAAAATTCTTGCCCCTGAATTATAGATTTTGCACCATGTTTAAGAAAAAGTATCATTCGCAATAAAAAGTGACACCATTTTTCACAAAAATAATTTCTATAAAATACAATTTATTAAATTTATTTCGTTTAAACATCTCCAAAACACTCCACTCTTAAACTGAACCATCACAAAACAATTGAGAATATGTATAAGTGAGTATTAGTGAGCGTGGATCCAAACTAAAATAAGCTCCCCACATTGAGAAATACGCAATGAGAATGAGAAATACGCAAGTAAAGGTATAGAAATGTGAGAGACTAAGAGAGAATTATAATGAGAGTTGGTAGGTTCAAACATAAATACGAGTATTTATTAAAGGGGGATCCATATTAACCAAAACAACTACAATAAAACCTCTCAAAATTACGTTCCATATATGCTAACACATTAAAATTAACCACTTGCAATTTTGAACGAAATATAAGCGATCATGGATGTCCACTATTGAGCTGTTTCAGTTTATTGGTAACAATTAGAATATTACACGAGTTACATATGGAGTTAACAATGCAAGACTGGTCGAAAACAGAAGAATACGGTGGTAGATTGGGTAGCACTAAGAGCGTAGCATTATTGTATTGAATGGTACCGATAGACTTGTGATCTTCTTATCCTTCACCATGTAGTCGAATTTGATCACACGTTTGGAATCTCAAAGATGACCATCACCTATTATTAGATTTTAGTTTCACGACGAAAATGTATTAGGTCGATAGGTCTAAAAACTTGCAAGGGATTATTATGGATATTACTCTCTTTGCTAAACTTAGGAAAAATATACGCGAACCACGATTGCTACTAGAGTCAAATAATCTACTAAAAATTGGTGAAATTTCAACCAAAAAACTACCAAACAAAAAATGTTATTTTGCAAAATTTATTTCTATAAAAAATTTTGTCTCTTAGACAGTTTTGTCAAAATTTTAATTTTATAGAAAATTTTTGTCAAAGTTTTATTTCTATAGAAATTTTGTCAAAATTTTATTTCTATAGAAAATTTTGTCAAAATTTTATTTCTATAGAAATTTTGTCAAAATTTTATTTATATAGAAAATTTCGTCAAAATTCTATTTCTATAGAAAATTTCGTCAAAATTTTATTTCTATAGAAAATTTTGTCAAAATTTTATTTCTATAGAAAATTTTGTCAAAATTTTATTTCTATAGAAAATTTTGTCAAAATTTTATTTCTATATATAATTTTGTCAAAATTTTATTTCTATATAAAATTTTCTCAAGAATTTATTTTTATAGAAATTTTGTCAAAATTTTATTTTTTTGGAAAATTTTGTAAACATTTTATTTCTATAGAAAATTTTGACAAATTTTTATTTCTATAGAAAATTTTGTCAAATTTTTATTTCTATAGAAAATTTTGTCAAAATTTTATTTCTATAGAAAATTTCGCCAAAATTTTATTTCTATATAAAATTTTGTCAAAATTTTATTTCTATATAAAATTTTCTCAAAAATTTATTTTTATAGAAATTTTGTCGAAATGTTATTTCTATAGAAAATTTTGTCGAAATGTTATTTCTATAGAAAATTTTGTCAAAATTTTATTTCTATAGAAAATTTTGTCAAAATTTTATTTCTATAGAAAATTTTGTCACAATTTTATTTCTATAAAAAATTTTCTCAAAATTTTATTTCTATAGAAAATTTGGTCAAAACTTTATTTCTGTAGAAAATTTTTTGCAAATGTCAAAATTCATGTCCACACTCTCTTTTGCTGGAGTTGGGAGTAAACGAACGAACTATCGTGTACTCACGTGGATCTATTTTCGGAGAAAAAATATGATTATTATTTTCGTGAAATAAAACAAAAGCTCGTTTTTTTTTTAAATAAAATATTTCCCAATACTAACGATCCAATATAAAAACGTGTCTAAGAGCCCCTGATAAAACCAACAGCATTACATTTGCTTTGAAAATCAATTCTGGGATATAAATTTCGTCCTTTCGAAAAAATAACATGAGCAGCACTTATGCATGCGTAACATGAGCCATATGTCTTGCATACTCATTGAAACTTGCAGTAAATCCAGCAAAAATGAATAAAAAAAGCTAAGAGTAAGCTGAGTCAAACGGCAGACGTTTTGAATGCAACAACAAAAAGGATATCAATGAATATTAAGAGCATGCAATGCCATTAGAGGGCAAAAACAATAGCGAGAAAGGTAGATGGCATCCCGCAGGTCGGCTGCCGTACTTTCCTATGGTCGTTTGCCGTTACTTCAAACCGATTTTAAATCCCAAATCGAAAATCCGATATTACTCTCAACAGACCATAGCATAGAGAGCGTGTGTGTGAGAAAGTTTTCTCTTGTTGTTTTTTTATTTGTTTTTGATTCTAGGGCATGTTCATTCATTCATGTACTTACGAATATAGGTTTTTTTTGTATTTTTATTTGTTTAACTTTTGTTGTTGGTTGCTATTGGGGTGTGATTGGGTTGGTTTATGCCTTGTACAAACAAACAACCACTGCCAATGTTAGGGGGAAATTAAGGCCATCAAAGGTATTCTCATTATTGTCGTGAACAAAAAATCCATGTAATGTGATGATGATGCTGTTGAACAATAACCACATCTACTGCAATAAAAACAACAACAACAAACGACCAACAACATGAGAAAACATATTGTTGTTGTTTTTTTTTTTGTTAAGTTAAACACAAACAAACAATGCTAATGGCTCATGAGAATTTCAATAATGAACCTAAGGCCAACGAACGCCGTTAATGTTGTCCGTCTTTCGTCAAACGTCCTGTGGTGTTAAGGCTTCATCAAAGCATTTAGAAAAATCCTTACATCAAATAGTAAATCCTTCAAACAAAAAAACACAAAAGTTTTGTGGGTACACTAATGCTATGTATTGGTTACTTTATTCCCAAAAACAAACAAGGAACTGCAAAAAGTGAACTGCTACAATTGCCATGAGATAGAGAGAGTGAGAGTGAGTGTAAATGGAAAATCGATTTTTTGAGTGCTTAAATACCAGTTTACCAATGATTATTCCACTCCACCCAAAATCTTGGCAAACAAAATGATCTCCTGTTGCGTTCAAAGTGGAAAAGAAACTGGCAAAGCTGAAACTGGCCTTGATGAAGTGGTGGCATATTCTAATAGCCCCATATCCCATTGTGTTGTGAGGAAACTTAAAGGATTTCAATAACAATTTGATGTGGTGGTCGATCACCTGGCTTACAGTTGTAATGGTGTTGTTGTTGTTTTTTTTTTTTTTTTTGGTTCACTTAATCTCTAGATGTGAAAATTGTAAACTAATGAAGTGGCGGTGTACTTAGAGGGATTTGTTTCGTTGAGAATATGGTTAAGGGTTAGATACATACTGGTATTGACGATAATAACCAAATTAGTTACTTTGATTCACATGGAAGGAAAATATATCCGATGGGCTTTTGTTATCCATGGAGATATTTAGTTTTTGAATCAGATACTGAGTTTTGACCAAATCAGAGCAAAACTAGGCCCTCAAAACATCAAATCGAATTTGACTTTTAATTTAATAATTTTGAATGACTCAATTAAAATTGTGATTTGCTATTGACAAAAATCTAATAATATGTACATATATTATTTCAAATTATTTTTTTTTTTTCAAAAATTATAACAATTTGAATTATAACAATTTACACTTTTAATTAAATACATTTTAAACTTCAACTAAATTTTTAAGTTAAACAACGTATGGTATTTTTTTCCAATAATTCGTCTCCATAATCATACCTACATACATATATAGCTCAATTTGTGTTGTGTTCTGAAAATTATATATGTTATAGTAATTTTGATAATTGTTCAAGAAAAAGTTTTGACGCTCATTTTGGGCAATTATTTGTCCAGTGTTAGGTTAGGTTAGGTTAGATGGCAACCCGATGTATCAGGCTCACTTAGACTATTCAGTCCATTGTGATACCACATTGGTGAACTTCTCTCTTATCACTGAGTGCTGTCCGATTCCATGTTAAGCTCAATGATAAGGGACCTCCTTTTTTAATAGCCGAGTCCGAACGGCATTCCACATTGCAGTGAAACAACTTAGAGAAGCTTTGAAAACCTAAGAAATGTCACCAGCATTACTAAGGTGGGATAATCCAAAGCTGAAAAACTTTGTGGTGTTCTGTCGAAGCAGGAAACGAACCCACGACCTTGTGTGCGCAAGGCGGGTATGCTAACCATTACACCACGGTGGCTGCCAGTGTTACTATTTCCCTAATCTAACACAGGGTTGATAAAGTTGACACTTTTGTGCTGCCAAAAACACCGTGGCACCATCGCGAGCCATTTGGTACTTTTTCATTACAATTACTCTATAGAAATAAAATTTTGACGAAATTTTCTGTAGAAATAAAAAAATTGACAAAATTTTCTGCTGAAATAAAAATTTTACAAATTTTTCTGGAGAAATAAAATGTTGACAAAATTTTCTGTAGAAATAAAATTTTGCAAAATAAGAAAAACTAAAAAAAATGCCCAAATAATATTTTGACAAAATTTTCTATAGAAATAAAAATTTGACAAAATTTCCGTAGAAATACAATTTTGACAATTTTCTATAGAAATAAAATTTTGACAAAATTTTCTATAGAAATAAAATTTTGACAAAATTTTCTGTAGAAATAAAAAATTTGACAAAATTTTCTATACAAATAAAATTTTTACAAAATTTTCTATACAAATAAAATGTTGACAAAATTTTCTATAGAAATAAAATTTTGACAAAATTTTCTATAGAAATAAAATTTTGACAAAATTTTCTATAGAAATAAAATTTTGACAAAATTTTCTATAAAAATAAAATTTTGACAAAATTTTCTATAAAAATAAAATTTTGACAAAATTTTCTATAGAAATAAAATTTTGACAAAATTTTCTATAGAAATAAAATTTTGACAAAATTTTCTATAGAATTAAAATTTTGACGAAATTTTCTGTAGAAATAAAAAATTTGACAAAATTTTCTATTAAAATAAAATTTTGAAAAAATTTTCTATACAAATAAAATGTTGACAAAATTTTCTATAGAAATAAAAATTTGTCAAAATTTTCTATAGAAATAAAATTTTTACAAAATTTTCTGCTGAAATAAAATGTTTACAAAATCTTCTGGAGAAATAAAATGTTGACAAAATTTTCTATAGAAATAAAATTTTGCAAAATAAGAAAAACTAAATAAAAATTGTCCAGATAATATTTTGACAAAATTTTCTATAGAAATAAAATTTTGACAAAATTTTCTATGGAAATAAAATTTTGACCAAATTTTCGTAGAAATAAAATTTTTACAAAATTTTCTGGAGAAATAAAATTTTGCGAAATAAGAAAAACTAAAAAAAATTGTCCAAATAATATTTTGACAAAATTTTCTATAGAAATAAAATTTTAACAAAATCTTATATGGGAATAAAATTTTGACAAAATATTCTATAGAAATAAAAATTTGACAAAATTTTCTATAGAAATAAAATTTTGACAAAATTTTCTATAGAAATAAAATTTTGACAAAATCTATGGAAATAAAATTTTGACGAAATTTTCTGTAGAAATAAAATTTTGAAAAAATTTTCTATACAAATAAAATGTTGACAAAATTTTCTATAGAAATAAAAATTTGTCAAAATTTTCTATAGAAATAAAATTTTTACAAAATTTTCTGCTGAAATAAAATTTTTACAAAATCTTCTGGAGAAATAAAATGTTGACAAAATTTTCTATAGAAATAAAATTTTGCAAAATAAGAAAAACTACATAAAAATTGTCCAGATAATATTTTGACAAAATTTTCTATACAAATAAAATTTTGACAAAATTTTCTATGGAAATAAAATTTTGACCAAATTTTCGTAGAAATAAAATTTTTACAAAATTTTTTGGAGAAATAAAATTTTGCGAAATAAGAAAAACTAAAAAAAAAATTGTCCAAATAATATTTTGACAAAATTTTCTATAGAAATAAAATTTTAACAAAATCTTATATGGGAATAAAATTTTGACAAAATTTTCTATACAAATAAAATTTTGACAAAATTTTCTATAGAAATAAAATTTTGACAAAATTTTCTATAGAAATAAAATATTGACAAAATCTATGGAAATAAAATTTTGTCAAAATTTTCTATAGAAATAAAATTTTGACAAAATCTTCTATGGAAATAAAATTTTGACAAAATTTCTACAGAAATAAATATTTGACAAAATTTTCTTTAAAAATAAAATTTTGACAAAATCTTCTATAGAAATTAAATTTTGACAAAATTTTCGTAGAAATAAAAGTTTTACAAATTTTTCTGGAGAAATAAAATTTTGACAAAATTTTCTATAGAAATAAAATTTTGCAAAATAAGAAAAACTAAAAAAATTGTCCAAATCGGTCTAGATTTAAATATACGTATATTTTTACAATAGATTTGAATATACGTATACTTTTTCAATAGTCTTTAAATTTAATATTATGCAATTTTAGCACATTTTGGCTTCGGAAATACAGTTTTAGTACTTTTTCGTCAACATAATTTATCATCCCTTGTCTAACAAGACTGTTGTGAGAGCAATATTAATGGATTGAGAGGAGATTATAATTTGATGAAGATAATGATGATGATTCAAAATCAAAATCTGGTTAGTAAAGGGTGATTCTTTTGAGGTTAGGATTTTCATGCATTAGTATTTGACAGATCACGTGGGATTTCAGACATGGTGTCAAAGAGAAAGATGCTCAGTATGCTTTGACATTTCATCATGAATAGACGAACGATCTGCCACAACGTCGAATTTTCAGTGAATGGGCCCTAGAAAAGTTGGCAGAAAATCCGCTTTTTTATCGACAAATTTTGTTCAGCGATGAGGCTCATTTCTGGTTGAATGGCTACGTAAATAAGCAAAATTGCCGCATTTGGAGTGAAGAGCAACCAGAAGCCGTTCAAGAACTGCCCATGCATCCCGAAAAATGCACTGTTTGGTGTGGTTTGTACGCTGGTGGAATCATTGGACCGTATTTTTTCAAAGATGCTGTTGGACGCAACGTTACGGTGAATGGCGATCGCTATCGTTCGATGCTAACAAACTTTTTGTTGCCAAAAATGGAAGAACTGAACTTGGTTGACATGTGGTTTCAACAAGATGGCGCTACATGCCACACAGCTCGCGATTCTATGGCCATTTTGAGGGAAAACTTCGGAGAACAATTCATCTCAAGAAATGGACCGGTAAGTTGGCCACCAAGATCATGCGATTTGACGCCTTTAGACTATTTTTTGTGGGGCTACGTCAAGTCTAAAGTCTACAGAAATAAGCCAGCAACTATTCCAGCTTTGGAAGACAACATTTCCGAAGAAATTCGGGCTATTCCGGCCGAAATGCTCGAAAAAGTTGCCCAAAATTGGACTTTCCGAATGGACCACCTAAGACGCAGCCGCGGTCAACATTTAAATGAAATTATCTTCAAAAAGTAAATGTCATGGACCAATCTAACGTTTCAAATAAAGAACCGATGAGATTTTGCAAATTTTATGCGTTTTTTTTTTAAAAAAAGTTATCAAGCTCTTAACAAATCACCCTTTATTAGTCATATACTGAGATTGAACTTGTCATGTAAGCAAACCATTACCACTCTCAATGAAATGATTGATATGTCAACAAAGAAATTCATTTTATTATTGAGAAAAGAAAAATCACCGCTAATAATGTTATTGGTGTTAGTCATTCAGATTGAATTTCCACATACAAGGCAAGCAAACCGTTACTACGATTTGATTTGGAAAATTAATCTAAGAAATACATTTGAGTCTGAGTTAAAAAAAAAACTAACACAAATAATGATATTTGAGAGGAGAGAATAATATCATTTTCATATCAAATTTGAGAAGAGAATAATCACCGCTAATAATTTTGTTGGTGTTAGTTATTGAGACTTTCCATATACGTGCCAAGCAAACCATTACAACTGAAAGATATGATTTGGGCAGATAGCTAAGAAAAGCATATGAGTATTTGCCATACAAAATAGTTTCAGGGGAGGAGAGAATAATTATAGTTGAGAAGGGAAAAATCAATGTTACTTTCCATATACATGCCACACAAACCATTACAACTGAAAGATATGATTTGAACAGTTAGCTAAGAAATACCTATGAGTGTTTGCCATATAAAAAAGGCAAATGATAATAGTTGAGAGGAGAGAAAAATTATACTTGAGAAGAGAAAAATCACCGTTAATAATCTTATTAGTCCCTGAGATTAAACGTTCCACATAAAAGGCAAGCACATCTTTATAACTCCCCTCAATATGATTTTTGCACAATTAACTAAGAAATACCTTTGAGTGTTTGCTATTAAAAACCAGCAAAATCTCTTGTAATAAAATGCGAATTAAATCCACTCTTCTCAATTGTAAACTCTTCATGAAAAGAGTATACCATTGCTAGACGAAGTTTGATGATTATTTCTTTCAAACTATGAGTCAATGATCTTTAAAAACTCTTGAGCATTTATTTCTTCGGTTACTTCCCTTTAACTTAGCCATGACTATTGAAGTGGTTAGCTCTTTTCGCCAAATAATCTCAAAGATTATACCATTTTATGATGGCATTGTTAAGTTTCTAAAAATGAAAAGAATAATAATATTATAAATTATTATTACGAGTAATAAACTAAAAGTTATATATATTTAAGAATAAAAACAGAAAAAATCTACCACCTCTTTACCTAGGAGCAATGCATTTTGTAATAAAAAAAAATATTATTGCGTTTTAAAGTAATTTAATGAGCCAGAGGGTGGGGATGGGGTTTTTTCAACTGAGTTTTTTTTTTCAAAAGAAAAAGTTAGCCATGTTTTACGGACTACTAGCCAAGTATATGGGGGCCCATCTTAAATATTCCGAAAAAAATTATTGCTGCCCTCATCAATCCATCCAATAAACGGATGGATGGATGGTAGAAACACTAACTATATTTACCAAAAAAAAAAATAATCATACTTGGTAATGCCTTAAGATATTTAATTCGTAGAGAAAACTGCTGCTGCTATATTTTTTGGCATTTTTAATGAGAATAAGGTAATACTGGGGTATAGCTTTTGCTGGCTCTTTGCCAGAATGACTCTTATGACTGCAATTATTATTATTTTTTCACTTGATGTCGAAACCAATGCTGGAAGGTTTCGACATCTTGGGGTGAAGAACAAACAAACAAAATCGAAGAAAAAACTAACTAAAGCCTGATTTAGCAAAGAAATAAAAAAGTAGTTAACTTTTTCTTCCAACTCTTAATGGCTTTATGCCCTCTCCCTGTGATATCAGAACAAATCTTTTTTTTTCTTTCTTCAAACTTATGAGAAATAATGATTGTCTGCCTGCCCGCCTGCCTGGTTGGTTGGTTGGTTATTTGGTCCCTGAGCCTGGTTAACAATTACCAGTGGTATAATTAAAATATCCAAGTTTTAACTTGAAGAGTTCATTTGTGTGCAAACAAACAAAAGCAAATGGGCTTTCCCGCTGTTCCATAATCAATCACAAAACTAAGGCGGAGTCAAGATCTTTATTCTTTGGTTTTTGTGTTTTTGTTTTTTTTTTAGGTTTGAGATTTTGTGTAAAATAAGCCAGGACATCACAGGATATCGTCTTTGTTGCACTGACTTTATTTTCTTTGTTGACTGTGGGAATGTTTGCTTTTTTTCGTTTTTATGCCCCTAAGGGCATATTGACTTTTTGACAAAAGGCGGGAAAAAGAAAGCGCAACAAAAGTTATGGTTAGTTGTTTATAGGACCTCCCATTGGGTACAATCTATAAGGATATTTTGAAGAAATCAAAGAAAAATGTCAATACAAGCTATTGTCTCAAAAAAAAGGTAGAAGAATTTTTTGAAACTTAGCAGTGAATTTGTAAATAAACTACTTTTGAAAAAAGTTTGTATTATATTAAAAAGTCCAAAAGTACAGAATTTGTCATCCCTGGTGAGAATTATTGACAAAGAGCAAAGAGAGGGAAGAGATTAAAGATCTTACAAATTTGACTGTATTCATCTCTAGGCCTCCCTCTGATTCGTTTCATCACTACTCTCCTTTAATCTAGGATATGCCCTTATCCTCAATTCTATCATTATTCTATTCATATAAATTACAACTAAAATATAGAGGGAGTTGTTAAAGGAGTGCAAAGAAAAAACAAGCACGAGGAAGGTAGAGAGAAGTATACAGATATGCCAAATTTTTAAGATTTCTAATGACTATCTCTACTCTCTCTCTAGTATAGAGGGAGTGAGTTATAAAAGGAGAGTCTTTATTTATATAGAGTCTATATTTATTGTAAAGACAAAGAGCAAAGATAGAGAGACGGTAGAGATAACATATTCATTAGAGACCTTTTAAATAAATATAGACTCTCCTTTTACAACTCCCACGCTCTATATTATAAAGAGAAGGTGGAGACACATAAATAAATAGAGAGAGTATGATATATTCTTTAGAGATCTTACAAATTTGGCATCAGTGCTGCCGCTAGTGAAAAATTGAGTGAAGTAAATTTTGGAAAAAAGTGGAGTAGATCGAATAAAATTGAAGTAGCGAAATATTTCTCTAAGACCCCATAAAGTATATATATTCTGGGTCGTGATGAAATTCGGAGTCGATTTGAGCATGTCCGTCCGTCCGCCCGTCTGTTGAAAACACGCTAACTTCCGAACGAAAGAAGCTATCGACTTGAAACTTGGCACAAGTAGTTGTTATTGATGTAGGTCGGATGGTATTGCAAATGGGCCATACCGGTCCACTTTTACGTATAGTTCCCATATAAACGGACCGCCAAATTTGGCTTGCGGGGACTCTAAGAGAAGCAAATTTCATCCGATCCAGCTTAAATTTGGTACATGGTTTCAGCATATGATCTCTAACAAGCATGCAAAAATTGGTCCACATCGGTCCATAATTATATATAGCCCCCATATAAACTGATCCCCCCATTTGGCTTGCGGAGCCTCTAAGAGAACCAAATTCCATCCGATCCGGCTGAAATTTGGTACATGGTGTAAGTATATGGTCTCTAACAACTATGCAAAAATTGGTCCACCTCGGTTAAACGATAAACAATTAGGTAATATGGGGGAAATTTTAAAAATTTGAAGCAGAACAAAAAGTGAAGCAGATTTTTGGAAGAAGGAGTGACGAAGTAAATTTTGTGAAAATGAAGCAAAATACTTCGATTGAAGTAGTAGCGGCAGCACTGTTTGGCATATCTGTATTACCCCTCTCTACCACCCTCTCGTTCGTGTTATATTTGCTCTCGTTTAACGTTTCCCTCTATATTTTTGTTGTAATTTATATGAATACCATAATGACAGAATTGAGGATATGGCCATATCCTAGGTTTTATTCATGACGATGACTATGTTTGGTATATGGGCCCATGAATTCCTCATTTCTCTAGGTTGGAGTTGAAGTATTTTTTTTTTTCTTTTTGATTGGCATCATTTTGCCCTGGCGTGATTTGTCTTCCTCCACGATTTCCCTTTTTAGCCTTTGGTTTTGTTTCCTTTTTTGGCATAATGTGATGCGAATATATGAGCAAACATATGTAGCAGACTTCGGGGAGAAAAAATAAAACTAAAGAAGCAATTCCATTTGAATTTATCATTTCCAGCCATGGATGGCATTTTTTACTTTGGGGGGAATTTTTTATATTCAAAAGCCTGTATTTTGTACTCCTTTCTCCCTGAGAGCTCTTTCATATGGTTATTGTATATTTTTATTTATATCTAGTCTACTGTATTATTCTTTTAATTTATTTGATTTAATTTTTGAAACAACCCAATGGGGGAATGTCAACGTGTTGAGAAATTATTTGGGATGGAACATTGTCGTTCTGCCTTGCCAAAATACACCAGTGTACCAGCCAGTCATTTATTTAGTCACCATGGGTATGGCCATGATGTGATCTATTTCATAAAGTCAACCAGTAGTAAAACTTTATCAGAGATGGGTAGGGGAGGTTTGACAACTGCAATCCATATTATTACAAGCCGCCCTCTACTGTGTAGTCAATCACTAATTCATCCATCCAACCAACAGCATCCAACAATGAAAGAACCACTCATCTTCCATTCTATTGAAGAGATTCCATGACGATTCCATACATCACATCATGCCATGGGGACTACACATAAATGTGAAGACATAACCTTCTTACTATAGCTTCTGTAATCCTACTGCAATGGAATATGTGGAGGATGGAAGTGAAATAATTTTGACCCGACTATTGTTACCGAGTTTCATGAGTCGGATATTTAAAATATCCATAAGAATATATCCATTGTCGCTTTGCATGACAGTGCCTACCAATGATACACTTAAGTCGTTATTCACTCAGATTCGATTATTCCAAAATTTTCTATAGAAATAAAATTTTGGCCAAATTTTCTAAATTAATAAAATGTCCACAAAAATTTCTATAGAAAAAAATTAAAAAAAAAAAAATTCTATAAAAATCAAATTTTGACAAAATTTTCTGTAGAAATAAAATTTTGACAAAAATTTCTATACAAATAAAAATTTAACAAACTTTTTATAAAAATAATATTTTGAACCAAATTTCTATAGAAACAAAATTTTGATAAAAATTTCTATAAAAATACAATTTTGATAAAAATTTCTATAGCAACAAAATTTTGACAAAAATTTCTATAGAAATAAAATTACGACAAAATTTTCTATAGAAATAAAATTTCGACAAAATTTTGACAAAATTTTCTATAGAAATAAAATTTCGACAAAATTTTCTATAGAAATAAATTTTGACAAAAATTTCTACAGAAATAAAATTTTGAGAAAATTTTCTATAGAAATAAAATTTTGAGAAAATTTTCTATAGAAATAAAATTTCAACAAAATTTTTTATAGAAATAAAATTTCGACAAAATTTTCTATAGAAATAAAATTGCGACAAAATTTTCTATAGAAATAATTTTTCGACAAAATTTTCTATAGAAATAAAATTTCGACAAAATTTTTTATAGAAATAAAATTTTGACAAAAATTTCTATAGAAATAAAATTTTGAGAAAATTTTCTATAGAAATAAAATTTTGAGACAATTTTCTGTAGAAATATAATTTTGAGAAAATTTTCTATAGAAATAAAATTTCGACAAAATTTTGTATAGAAATAAAATTTCGACAAAATTGTCTATAGAAATAAAATTTCGAAAAAAATTTTGATAAAATTTTCTATAGAAATAAAATTTTGACAAAATTTTCTATAGAAATAAAATTTCGACAAAATTGTCTATAGAAATAAAATTTCGACAAAATTTTCTATAGAAATAAAATTTTGACAAAATTTTCTATAGAAATAAAATTTCAACAAAATTTTTTATAGAAATAAAATTTTGACAAAAATTTCTATAGAAATAAAATATTGAGAAAATTTTCTACAGAAATAAAATTTTGACAAAATTTTCTATAGAAATAAAATTTCGACAAATTTGGCTACAGAAATAAAATTTCAAAAAAAAAATTTTATAAAATTTTCTATAGAAATAAAATTTCGACAAAATTGTCTATAGAAATAAAATTTCGACAAAATTTTCTATAGAAATAAAATTTCGACAAAATTTTCTATAGAAATAAAATTTCGACAAAATTTTTTATAGAAATAAAATTTTGACAAAATTTTCTATTGAATTAAAATTTTGAGCAAATTTTCTATAGAAATAAAATGTTAACAAAATTTTCTGTAGAAATATAATTTTGAGAAAATTTTCTATAGAAATAAAATTTCGACAAAATTATCTATAGAAATGACAAAATGGGAATCCCTTCAGAAACACACCAGAATACCAAAACCCCAATTTTTAAAAGCTCTCCAATTTTGCCTCAATGACAACAATTATTTCATATATGGGGACACCATCTTTAATCAAACATACGGAATGCCAATGGGAAACCCGCTATCTCCCACTATTGCGGACATAATTCTTGACACTCTATTGGAAACCTGTTTGTCAGAATTAGAACAAGAAAATATTCACGTAAAACTGATCACAAAATACGTAGATGATCTTTTTGCCATAATAAAAAGAAAAGATGAGGATAAGATATTAAAAACATTCAACAATTACCACAAAAAGTTACAATTCACACTCGAGAAAGAGGAAAACCAATGCATTCCATATTTGGATATAAAAATTCATAGAGAGAAAAACAAAATAATAACGGATTGGTATGCAAAACCCATTGCATCTGGTCGTCTAATAAATTTTCACTCAACTCAGCCAATAAGACAAAAGATAAACACAGCTAATCAACTCATATCCAAAGTTATTACATTGAGTAATACAAAATTTTTACCCAAAAACATTAAAATAATTAAAAATATTTTAACCAAAAATTGTTTCCCTTTAAAAATAATAAATAATCTAATTGACCGTAAACTTAATATGAATCCAACAGAACAAAAAGAAAACAACCCTTCTGGCAACACCAAATATTTTGGGATTCCCTACATACCGAAACTTACAGAACAAAAACACTTACAAGAAATCATAAACAACCAAGAAATAAGATTAGCATACAAACCAAACAAAACCATTTCTTCTCTATACACACAAACAAAAACCAAAATAGAAAAATATGAGCAAAGCAATGTAGTGTACGAAATAACATGTACTGGAAACTCAAAAGAGCAATGCGGTAAATGTTACATCGGCACAACCAAGCGTAGCTTAGCCACCAGAATTGCTGAACACGAAGCAGATATAAAGAAAGAAAAGATGACAACAGCATTGGCTCAACACTGCATTGAAAACAAACACAATGCAGATCTGCAAAATGCAAAAATATTGGACAAAGAGCGAAGAGAGAATAAGAGATATACTTTAGAGAGCTTACGAATACAACAAAAAACAACAAGTGCAATAAACAGAAAAGAAGACAAAGACAATGCTAACGCCAACTACAGCATTGTATTATTTTAGTTGTCATTTACCATCTGTGATAACAACACAAGTTTGACTGTGATATTAGATTAAGTTAATTATTCTTGCAATTAGTAAATATGTGTTCTATGTCGTGCTGTAATAGTGTCGTATTAATAGACGTATATATTTTTTTGCATAAGTAATTGACTAAAATTGAATGTAAGCTAAACTTTTATGGAAAATAACAGAATATAGGCTAAGCTCTAATGTAATTCCATATGTTGTTGCCAGATCCAATAAATAAATCATCCCTGATGAGGCTGGAAATAATCCCAGCGAAACGTTGGATGGAAATAATGGAATAATTCAATTCTTGCTTTATTCGCATTTTAAAGTGACCTTGAAAGCCCATTAAAAAACAAAAACTAATAATTAAGGAAAAAGGTCGATAAACTAAATAAACTTGCAAAATTTCGACAAAATTTTTTATAGAAATAAAATTTTGACAAAAATTTCTATAGAAATAAAATTTTGAGAAAATTTTCTATAGAAATAAAATTTTGAGAAAATTTTCTATAGAAATAAAATTTTGAGAAAATTTTCTATAGAAATAAAATTTTGAGAAAATGTTCTATAGAAATGAAACATTTCCAAGAAATTCTCCCGGAAGAAATTTTAGTGTTTGGGATATAAAAGGAAACGGTGCCTTGGAGTGTGGTATAATATAGTCGGCTGCTCCCGGATATAGACTTTCTTTAGTTATTTATTTAATAAATACTTTTTTGTCCTTTGTCTTGGCTCAACAATACATGGTTTCATTATTATATGACATTCTTTAATTCTAATGAAATATATTTCTAAAGCACCATTCAACACACACTTTTAATAAATACTTGCTGTATAGTTAGTTCAAAACTTTTAAAATATATGTTTTTGCATTTTAATAATCTTTTTAGCATTTTTAGCATTATTTTAACTCTGATTTAGCTTCAAAAAAATGTAGGTCTGGTCTCGCTAGAGAGGTCTTAGGTTGTTTAAATGATATAAAAGTATTCTCTCTCACCCTCTCTCTCTTAAAAATGATTTATGAGTATTATCTAAAAGAGTTAGATTGACTTCGATACCTGTTTGACAAATCAATCACCTTTTCTAAGGCAGCTACAAAAAAAGATCTAACCTAACCTATGTGTATCTCTCAATGTACCAATTTCGATTTTTGTAATATATACCTATATTATATATATTTTTTTTTTAAATTGCAGTTTTTATTTTATCTGAGTGTAATACGCCGGTAATTTAGGGCTGCAAATTATTCTCCTTAAGAATTCCCATACCAAAGCGAGTACAACTACCACATAAATCACTCCTCCCATTCATTGGAAGCTTTCTTGTTGTCGTATTAAATCTCTGTCTTATAGTTTTTATGACAAAATAAATTCATAAAATTATTGTGCGATGCGATGTTGTGTCGTCATATAGTTGAGAATAAAAATTCACAAAACACCGCTACAAAAAAAAAAGACACCAGTGTAGAACACTTGTATCGCTCATATTGTGAACAAAAAGACCATCATAAATAAGGCGAGACATGGTTGATACCAGATACCAATTTCGCATAAGGGGATGCTAAAAAAAAAGTTATACTAGAATGACGGACTGACGGAAAGAGGAAGCCAATCGAGGGGCAGATAGCCAGGCAAGAAAATAATTTGTAATAGTAAAACCAAAAGTAAAAATAATATACCAAAATAATCAAACAAAAAAATCTTACTTTTTATTTACATAGAAAATTTTGCAAAAATTTTATTTTTTTTTTAAATTGTATTTCTATAGAAATTTTTTTACAAAATTTTATTTCTATTGAAAATGTTTAAAAATTTTATTTTTATAGAAAATTTTGTTAAAAATTTATTTCTATAGAAAATTTTCTTAAAAATTTTATTTTTATAGAAAATTTTGTTAAAAATTTATTTCTATAGAAAAATTTGTCAAAATTTTATTTATATAGAAAATTTTGTCAAAATTTTATTTCTATAGAAAATTTTGTCAAAATTTAATTTTTTTAGAAAAATTTGTCAAAATTTTATTTCTATAGAAAATTTTGTCAAAATTTTATTTTTATAGAAAATTTTGTCAAAAATTTATTTTTTTAGAAAATTTTGTCAAAATTTTATTTCTATAGAAAATTTTGTCAAAATTTTATTTTTTTTTAGAAAATTTTGTAAATATTTTATTTCTATAAAAATTTTGTCAAAATTTTAATTCTATAGAAAATTTTGTAAAAATTTTATTTCTTTTAGAATTTTGTCAAAATTTTAATTCTATAGAAAATTTTGTCAAAATTTGATTTCTATAAAAAATTTGTCAACATTTTATCTTTTTTTATAGAAAATTTTGTTAAAAATTTATTTCTTTTGAAAATTTTGTCAAAATTTTATTTCTATAGAAAACTTCGTTAAAATTTTAATTCTGTAGAATATTTTGTCAAAATTTGATTTCTATAGAAATTTTTGTCAATATTTTATTTCTATAGAAAATTTGTGAAGTACCTCTACGTTGGAGAGGAATATTTTGCAAAACATATACAATTGTACCAATCTATCAAACAGTAAATAATCGACAATTTTTTGTAGGATTCTACCAACTGGTGGCAATCGTGATAGCAATGCTTTCGACTATAAACATTTGCATATTTTTAGGCGTTACAAGTGTTCCCTTGAAAACGCTATGGCACCGGAAATGTTCTCACAAATATTGTACTCGACGCATAAAACTTACGATTTTAACGCGATTTGGAGTGATAATTTATACAAAATATTACAGTATAGCACGAATTAATTAAAAATGAGCAAAAAGTGGCACAAAAATGTGAAACATAGGATATTTAGTTGCACAACAAAAAGTGACACAAAATTGTCTTCGCTTAAAAAAGTGGCAATTCGCCACTGCTTGTGATTGATTGAAAGATCATTAAATATGGAGAGCAGCGTTGCCACAATTAATTTTTAATTTGGGCCAACATTTTACCAAAATTGGACCAAAGGTCGTACCAGCGGACCATTTTCCCAAATTAAATTAATATCATTAATATCATATATTAATATCATATCATTAAAGTTAAATTTTTTCCAAAATTTTACTTCGATAGAAATTTTTGTCAAATTTTTATTTCGATTTATTTCTATAGAAAATTTTGTCAACATTTTATTTCTAAAGTAAATTTTCACAAAATTTTAGTTCTATAGAAAATTTTCGCAAAATTTTATTTCTATAGAAAATTTTTTTTCTATAGAATAGTTTGTCACAACTTTACTAAATGTCGTCAAAATTTTATTTCTATAGAAAATGTTGACAAATATTTATTTCTGTAGAAAACTATTAAAATTCTAATTCATTAGAAAATTTTGTCAAAATTTCAGTTTTATAGAAAATTTAGCCAAAATTTTATTTCTATAGAAAATATAGTTAACATTTTATATCTATAGAAAAATGTGTCAAAATTTTATTTCTATAGAAAATTTTGTCAAAAATTTAATTCTACAGAAAGTTTTGTCGAAATTGTATTTCTATAGAATAATGTGAAAAAAAACGATTTGACGAAAATGGACCAAAATCAACCAAATTCCATTTGGTCCGACCATCGGACCAAATTTAAAAATTAATAATTTTTTGGACCAATTTTGGGCCGATCGGACCAAAATGGCAACCCTGATGGAGAGGTTGCAGTATCATTGCAAAACTGAAGCACTAGATGTCTCTGCCATCATAATACAGTGGGTAACGGATACAAGCACATCTCATATAAGAAAAATATGCATATAAGAAAGTAAAATAAAAACACCAGACCTTCCATTTCATCTGAACAATAATTGCCTATAAGAAAAAAAAAACGCATATAAGAAACAAAACTTGTGTATTTTTCGGAGCTTCTTATATCCGTTACCTACTGTGTAGAACTTTTTGCTTCTTTTAGACTTTTTCTTAATGTATTTGGGAATTTGAATTTGCAAAATATTCCCTACTTTCTCACATACTCCATCCGGATTTATCACAAGTTTTTGTTTGCTGGGTTATGTAGAATTTTGTGTTCATTCAAACATCTCCTGCTAACAGAGCTATACAAAAAAAAACCGTCTATCACATAGAAGGAGTACGAAACATCAAGTGAACAACATAAGAAGATGGAAGTGTAAAAAATGAATTATGATTATTGCCATGCAAAAGAGCAGGCGAAATGTCAAAGTGACATCTTTTAATATATGACTCTGTTCTCAAAACACTCGAAATCTGATATGTGTGGCTTTCGCTACGGTTCTACCATCGGTATCTTCGTCGTCGTCGTCTCTGCTACGCCGCCAACATCGACAGTGTGATGTGTGACCACAACTAACCAACCAGCCAAGCATTCATCCCTTTTTGCCGGGAATAACAGCACACACACACATACAGTCAGACAGACATCTATCCAAATAACCGTTTATCAACATCTGAATTCCCACACACAAGGCCACTCACCATAGACGCTCACGCCAATGCTGCTGTTGTGTTTCTTTTTTTCGCGATATAATCATGTAAGACAGTGGTTTGTGTAGGTCTAGAGGAGTTACAAGTATGAAAATCGATATATGGTATATGCGAGCAGTGTTACCACTGAGAACATAAAAAAAGTGTCAACGAAAATAAAAGAGGACATTACATAATTTTAAAAAAGTTTCACATTTTTTATAAAAAATACATTTACTCTAAATTCAAATATTTGCAAAGTTTGTTCAAATAAATACCGCGACCGCCAAGGAAACATCTTTTTAAAGTTTTTTTTTCACATCCCTACACCCATAGAAAAAATCATGAACGGCGTGGTCATTTTGAAACGATCCGTTCATGAAAGTGAATCAGCACACATGTGTTGCCAAACTGAGAACAGATGGGGACAATCTGACAACGTAAAAATTACACCATAAGTTTTCAAAACAACAACCAGCGTTCATGATCTGAAAACGTAATGGTTACGAATTTATAAACAAAATTAAAAAAAGATTTCCCCTACCGTGGCTCGAACCTGTGTTGCCTGCACGATACACGTTAACAGTCGCCTTAGCACATTGCACCAACGGCGGAGTTGACATAACAACGTCTAACGATTATTTTAAGACATTTCATGACCAAAGAAAAACGAATGCCGTTCATGAAATCGTGAACGCCCGTGGACGAAATCGTGAACATTCCGTTTTGATTTTTTGTGAACGTTTCCGTTTCATTTTGACAACGTCCGTTCACGATTGTGAAACGCAATTTTTTCTATTAGTGTATGTTTATTCGTTTATACCCATAATTTGACATATATGTATTTTGAAAAGAGTATGTTTAATTAGAGCCTGCTCCAAATTAGGGAGATTCACATTCTAAAATTGACGTGTTTTTGAAGACAATTTGTGTTTTGACCTTGATTTTTTGTATGAGGAAAACGACTCTTTTTGAAATTCTTATAAAGGGGAAACATTTCAAACCCCAAAACATGCTTGGCGAGAACGCCGTACAGGGTTGCCACAATTGGCAGAATTCTACCAAAAATGGTTAATTTTTTTTAATTTTTGGTTGATTGGTAGAATTCTTGATGTTTTCGTAGGGTTTGCACAACTTTCCTCTTCAGCTAAGAGGTACATCAATTTTCTATAGATATAAAATTTTTCAAAATTTTCTTTAGATATACAATTTTGATAAAATTTTCTATAGAAATAAAATTTGAAAATAAAAATCTAAAGAAATAAAATTTCATAAAAAAAATCTATGGAAATAAAATTTTGACAAAATTTTCTATAGAAATAAAATTTTGCAAAAATGTTCTATAGAAATACAATTGAAAAAAAAATGCCTATAGAAATAAAATTTGACAAAATTTGCTATAGTCATAAAATTTTGATAAAATTTTCTATAGATAGAAAATTTTGACAAAATTTTTTATAGAAATAAAATTTGACAACATTTTCTACAGAAATAAAATTTTGACATAATTTTCTATAGAAATAAAATGTTGACAAAATTTTCTATAGAAATAAAATGTTAACATAATTTTTTATAGAAATAAAATGTTGACAAAACTTTCTAGAGAAATAAAATTTTGCAAAATAGAAATAAAATTTGAAAATCGTTGATTTGAGTTTGGCAAAGGAAAAGATATATGCTTAAATTTGCAAGCATATCTCTTTTCCTTTGCCTTAGGCAGTAGCCGACTATCAAACCTTTTTTCGGAAGGTTCAAGTGTAGTTCACTTTGGGTTGAGTGAATTACCCGAATTTATTCTGATAATTGGTTGATAGTTTTGCTGCAAGTAGATGATGCTGATGAGGAATGTGGTAATTCCGAAGCAGCTGTACATCCAACCATCCTGCAGTCTATAGGGCTTTGCCCAAATAAATTTGACAAGCATACTGTTACTCTGTTGGTTAAGCTACACTTGTAGTTTAGTCAATGCATGGTTTTAAGCTGAAATCAAAAACAACAATAATGATTGAGGAATAAACCAACAATAACAAACAAAACGAATAAAAAAAAATTATATAAAAATAAAATTTTGACAAACATTTTCTATAGAAATAAAACTTAAAAAGAATTGACATTTTTTTATAAAAATAACATTTTCACAAAATTTTTTCTAGAAATAAAATTTTGACACAATTTTCTATGGAAATAAAATTTTGACAAAATTTTCTATGGAAATAAAATTTTGAAAAAATTTTCTATGGAAATAAAATTTTGCAAAACGTTCTATAGAATTAAATAAAAAAAACAATTCCATAGAAATTACATTTTCTATAGAAATAAAATTTTGGCAAATTTTTTTATAAAAACAAAGTATGAATAAAATTTTGACAAAATTTTGTAAAGAAATACAATTTTGACAAATTTTTTATAGAAATAAAATTTAAAAAAAATTCTATAGATATAAAATTTTGCAAAAATTTTCTATAGAAACATTTGAAAAAAAAATTTCTATAGAAATAACATTTTTCAAAATATTCTGTAGAAATAAAATTTTAAAAAATTCTATAGAAATCAAATTTTGACTAAATTTTCTATTGAAATTAAATTTTGAAAAAATTTTCTATAGAAATAAAATTTTGACAAAATTTTCTATGGAAATAAAATTTTGACAAAATTTGCTATAGATATAAATGTTGAAAACATTTTCTATAGATATAAAACTTTTACAAAATTTTCTATAGAAATAAAATTTTGAAAAAATTTTCTCTAGAATTAAAATTTTTACATAATTTTCTATGGAAATAAAATCTTGAAAAAATTTTCTATAGAAATAAAATTTTGGCAAATTTTTCTGTAGAAATAAAATTTTGACAAATTTTTCTGTAGAAATAAAATTTTGACAAAATTTTCTCCAGAAATAAAATTTTGACAATATTTTCTCTAGAAATAAAATTTTGGCTAAATTTTCTTTAGAAATAAAATTTTGACAAAATTTTCTCTAGAAATAAAATTTTGACAAAATTTTCTCTAGAAATAAAATTTTGACATAATTTTCTATGGAAATAAAATTTTGACAAAATTTTTTATAGAAATAACATAACATGACACGAGTGGCAACCGTGATTATGTACCAAAATTCAAAGTGATTTAAACCACTGTTGTCTCTTGCCTTGTTTGAAATAAAATCTCAATTTTACATTCTTCTTGACTGTTATCTGCTGATGTACTTTACGTTGACGAAAAATCATGATGACTACAATAATGATGCTGATGAAGATAAGGAAACATGTCAACTTTACACGACTATCTGCTGCACATGGCAAAACAAAGTAGAATACCAGAAAATTATGAAATCTTGTCCTCTGGGAAAGGCAGGATTCATAGCTACTGTAGATTCTTGCCAAAGAAATTTCTTTTTAAACTCTCACCACAAGAAATAAGAGTATAGGATAAAGCATTTGAAATAAATCCAAAGATTAATCCAAAACACTGTATTTTCCTTGTCCTGGAGAAAACGAAAGAAACACCGAAAGGTGGAGGGGGTCAACCACACGAAAATAACACCCCAAAAATGAAACCATGATATCAACAACAAAAACAACAACTACACAAATGGAAACCACAAAAAAGAGGTGGAGCCCAGAAACACCAGAGAGATCTTTTTGTCATCTCAATTCCCAAATATGCAACCAAGCATGACGACGATGATGATGATGCATGCGTACAAAATATTGGATGGATGTTGCTTCTGGTGAAGAAATACGAGCGTGTGACACGAGCACAAATCAAAGAACTATAATTTTTCCTGTTCCTGGTAAAGGAACAACGACAACAACCACAACTACAGCATAAGCAGTAGCCATGTGGAAAACCATCATCGTAAGCTATAGCGGCGGCTGGGTTAAAGTAAGGGAATCATCATCATCATCCGTAAAGGAAACTCAAAACAGCCATTCATATTCACACAAAATACCTCAAAAACCACAGCAAACGTATCACACTATCATCACGAACATAGCATGCAGAGGAGTAGAGTAGAGTACTAGAGCGCAGATCTGATTGCAAGACCATTATAGTACTATACCATACATCATGGTGGCAATTGTGGGCAGGGAATTTGGAATCTGTAACATGGAGGATGTAACATAGCAAACACATGTCCCTATCGTCCGTTGGCTCATTCGCTTGTTAAATTCTGCTGCCACACACACACGCACTCTGTACTCTAAAAATACAATCACTTTTATCGAGACCAAACACCAGCAGTGGTAGAGTAGTGGCTTTGGCGGCACAGGCGACAATGGTAGTTGAATATTGTCGAGAACCGTTTGGAGAAATGTCGTGAAACGCTTAAAAATGTAACGAATTATCATCATAAGTTTAAAAAAAAAAACAAGAAAGAAATAGAAGGCACAGTGGGGAGAAGTTTTAAGTTTCGGATTATTTTTTTTATGAGTGAATAAAAAACATCACAGCAATTAAATATACCTAAAGGCAATATTTTAAATATAATAAAATACAAAAGACGTATATAAAAATACAATTTTGAAAAAAGTTTCTATAATTTTTTTTTGAGGAATTTTTCTATAGAAATAAAATGTTGACAAAATTTTCTATAGAAATAAAATTTTGACAAAATTTTCTATAGAAATAAAATTTTGAAAAAATTTTCTATAGAAAAAAAATTTACAAAACTTTCTATAAATATAAAATTTTGACAAAATTTTCTATAGAAATAAAATTTTAATAATTTTTTGACAAAATTTTCTATAGAAATAAAATTTTGATAAAATTTTCTATAGAAATAAAATTTTGATAAAATTTGCTATAGATATGAAATTTAAACAAAATTTTCCATAGAAATAAAATGTTGACAAAATTTTTCTATAGAAAAAATATTTTGAGAAAATGTTCTATAGACATGAAGCTTTGACAAAATTTTCTATAGAAATAAAATTTTGAAAAACTTTTCTATAGAAATAAAATTTTTACAATATTTTCTATAGAAAAAAATATTTTGACAATATAGAAATAAATTTTTGACAAAATTTTTGTATAGAAATAAAGTTTTGATAAAATTTTCTATAGAAACAAAATTTTGGAAAAATTTTCTATAGAAATAAAATATTGGCAAAATTTTTTTTAAAGAAATTAAATTTTGACAAAATTTTTCTACAGAAATAAAATTTTGACAACATTTTCTATAGAAATAAAATTTTGAAAAATTTTCTATAAAAAATAAATTTTGACGAAAAATTTCTACAGAAATAAAATTTTGACAAAATTTTCTATAGAAATAAGATTTTGTCAAAAATTTTCTACAGAAATAAAATGTTTATATAGAAAAATGAAATTTTCTATAGAAATAAAAAATATTCAATAGAAATAAAATTTTGAAAACATTTTCTACAGGACTAAGGTTTTGAGAAAGTTTTCTATAGAAATAAAATTAAAAAAAAATTTTGACAAAATTTTCTAACAAAATAAACTTTTGTCGAAATTATCTATAGAAATAAAATTTTGACAAAATTTTCTATAGAAATAAAATTTCGACAAAATTTTGTATAGAAATTAAGTTTTGGTAAAATTTTCTATAGAAACAAAATTTTGGAAAATTTTCTAAAGAAATAAAATTTTGACAAAATTTTTCTACACAAATACAATTTTGGCACAATTTTCTATAGAAATAAAATTTAGACAAAATTTTTCTATAGAAATCAAATTTTGACAAAATTTTCTATAAAAATAAAATTTTGAAAATTTTCCTATTGAAATAAAGTTTTGATAAAATTTTCTATAGAAATACAATTTTGAGAAAATTTTTTATAGAAATAAAATTTTGACAAAATTTTCTATAGAAATAAAATTTTGAAAAGATTATCTATAGAAAACAAAAAATTGACAAAATTTTCTATAAAAATAAAATGTTGACAAAATTTTCTATAAAAATAAAATTTTGACAAAATTTTCTATAAAAATAAAATTTTGACAAAATTTTCTATTGAAATAAAATTTTGAAAAAATTTTCTATAGAAATAAAATGTTGACAAAATTTTTCTATAAAAAAATATTTTGAGAAATTTTTCTCTAGACATGAAATTTTAACAAAATATTCTATAGAAATAAAATTTTGACAAAATTTTCTACACTAATAAAGTTATGACAAAATTTTCTATAGAAATAAAAATTTGACAATATTTTCTATAGAAATAAAAATTTGACAATATTTTCTATAGAAATAAATATTTTGACAATATAGAAAAAAAATTGGACAAAATTTTTGTATAGAAATAAAATTTTGACAAAATTTTTGTATAGATATAAAGTTTTGATAAAATTTTCTATAGAAACAAAATTTTCTATAACAAATAAATTTTTGCGAAAAAAATAGAAATAAAATTTTGACGAAATTTTCTATAGAAATAAAATTTTGAAAAAATTTTGTATAAAAAATAAATTTTTGCGAAAATTTCTATAGAAATAAAATTTTGACAAAATTTTCTATAGAAATAAAAAAAAAATCTGTAGAAATAAACTTATAACAAACTATTCTATAGAAATAAAATTTTGAAAAAATTTTCTATAAAAATTAATTTTGACGAAAATTTCTATAGAAATGAAATTTTGAAAAATTTTTCTATAGAAATAAAATTTTGAAAAAATTTTCTATAGAAATAAAATTTTGACAAAATATTCAATAGAAATAAAATTTTGACACCATTTTCTATAGAAATATTGGCTTGGTAGATTTGTGGTAAGATTTTCTACAGGAATAAGGTTTTGAGAAAATTTTCTATAGAAATAAAATTAAAAAAAATTGGCAAAATTTTTTCTAAAGAAATCAATTTTTGACGAAATTATCTATAGAAATACAATGTTGACAAAATTTTCTATAGAAATAAAATTTTGACAAAGTTTTCTATAGAAATAAAATTTTGACAAAATGTTATATAGAAATAAAATTTTGAAAAAAAAAATTCTATAGAAATAAAATTTTGATAAAATTTTCTATAGAAATAAAATTTTGACAAAATTTTGCTATAGAAATAATTTTTTTTCTATAGAAATAAATTGTTGATATAATTTTCTGTAGAAATATTGGTTTGGTAGATTTGTGGTAAGATTTTCTTCAAATTTTAGTAGATTTTTTTTGGCACGAGTGGTAACCGTGGCTACCGCACAAGCCTTGCCGGCTTCTAATTACCTCCTTTAGAGCCACCTAAATGTTCAAATTATTAAAAATTGTGTTGAGTGAAAAAGTCTCTACATTAAATATTAGAAAAAAAAAACAATTTCCCCTACTTCTGGCAAAACTGAAAGAGGATAAAATCTTTTCCAAAACTTTAACTTTATAAAAGTAGATTTTTATCAAAAATTTTAAAAAGTCGAACTTTGCAAAAATATGAAACGAAATTTTTTCAAAATAACTTGCAAAATCGAAATTCGAATTTCTCTCAAAACCTAATCTGAAAAGAGTCTAAAATTGTTTTTTCTTGCATACACAAGGTCGTGGGTTCGATTCCTGCTTCGACCGAACACCAACAATTTTTCAGCGGTGGATTATCCCACCTCAGTAATGCTAGTGACATTTCTGAGGGTTTCAAACTTCTCTAAGTGGTTTCACTGCAATGTGGAACGCCGTTCGGACTCGGCTATATAAAGGAGGTCCCTTATCATTGAGCTTAACCCTGGAAAGTCATCCTTATTTTTTTGTACAATAACGTCATCCTTCGTCATTTAAACTACGGCTTATTTCAAGACACTATAATTTGCATCGTGAGCAAAAATGAGAAACGAAATTGAGTTTATTTTCATATTCAATTTGTTTTTAATTAAAAATAAAACAAAAATTCATAAAATGGTTGAATTAGTATAACTTAAATTAA
Organism: Haematobia irritans; assembly: GCF_050003625.1. Taxonomy (NCBI): domain Eukaryota; kingdom Metazoa; phylum Arthropoda; class Insecta; order Diptera; family Muscidae; genus Haematobia; species Haematobia irritans. Next base: position 156,413,385 of record NC_134401.1, on the reverse strand, counting down.
TCATTTCCCAATCGACTAAAATGCATTTTATATCGAAAATGAAATTGTGCATTGTTATATTGACGAAGGATGACTGTCTAGGGTTAACATAGAATCGGGCAGCACTCAGTGATAAGAGAGAAGTTCAACAATGTGATATCACAATGGACTGAATAGTCTAAGTGAGCCTGCCTTTATAAAATAAAAAAAGTTTCTTCATACTCTCCCCTGACCCTTAATCTTTAAACTGGTTAACACATTTTTGTTTCAAGATCATAATATTCTTGGTTTCTTAGATATTCAAAACAAACTTTTTGTCTTGAAGAACAGATCATACATACGACTAGCTTTTATACATAATGACCTTGAGAGAGTTTTCTGCTTAATTGCAAACTCAATTAAAATACTATTCACCAAGAATCCATGCCATGTTCTTTGCGTGTAGAAATATAATTATATTTCAAAATAATAATTTGATCCCATTGTGCAATGTCATTGCATGTTTCTTTGCCAACCATATCATCATTCACTTCATCATCATCTCACCGTCGTCATCATCGTTGACGACGACGACGACGAGAGCATCATTTAAACGATATGATAGATAGTCGGTTGTTTGTTTCTGGTTTATGCACTTGCTAGAATTTTGCCTTGACTCGAGAAGAACATAAAACCACACATCTGGTTGTAACACACACACACACAATCACTGCATCTTACATACGAACAAGCATCAAATGATATACAGATGCATGTGCGAACGAAAGGTGCATGTACGAATTGTTGCACCTACAAACAAACACCACAGAGCTACGAATAAAACCGAATATTGAAATGGATCTTGAATGGAAGCAAAGCATATTTGTTGTAACAATATTTATTTGTGTGTGTGTGTGTATGACTGTGCAGTAAATGTAGGTTTTAGATTCGTAATATCTACTGTTAGCTTGGTATACATGAACACATTGGGAGGTGACATAAATTGTCGTCGTCATCATCGTCAGTCCTTTACAACTCTTCACATGCAACATTACAAAAACAATATGGCAAGCAAATAACAACAACAACTAGCCGCATTTACATTTCCATTCACCTTTGTGGTGTCTTCAATATCTTTGTTGGTTTACATGCAAATGCTCTAGTGAGTGAGTACGTAGGTTAGCACAACCAAAGATTTTTACTTTGTTGTAAATTGGATGACGATGATGATATGATTGCATCGTGCCTGCACATCAACAAGGCAAAGCTTCTGATCAGTAAATCGTGGCCCTATAAAACTTAAACAGATAAAATCTATAGATTTTTTTTTTGTTCATTGGATTTATCATTTATTTTTGTTATCTCCACCAAGGACAAGGAAATGTGTAATCTCTGATCCATAGCCTTGGTCATTCATCATCGGTATTTGCATGAGATTGGGGTAACCAATAAAACATATCAAGATATACATTTCGGAGGGGCTAATCATGTAATAAAGAGTGCTTCAAATATAGTCTTATTCTTGAGATGGTTAGAAGAGGTAAACCAAGGACTGCTAATCAATTTTTGATGTTAAGATATAGAATGCGCCGACATTAAATCCTACACAAGCTCCATTCGTATACCCAATAATTTTTGATAGTTATCACAAATTTTTATTGCAAGTCGTTCGTTTTCTCCCAACAATCGGCAAAAGAGACCGAGAGAGAGAAAGATTTGACATTTGAGAAATAGAGATGTCGCATGCATAACATTGCAAAACTTAAGCAATAGAGGTCTCTGCCATATAATAGGTCTGTTTTCGTGCTTTTATTCTATTTATAAACCGATAGCTTTAGTTGTTAGTGCTTAAATCTTCTTTTTATTTATTGTAATTTTAATTATAATAAATATGCAAATAAAATAAAATACAAGAATAGGGTATTATTTGTTAAAATTAGCAGAAATGTGCACGAACGCCTTCCAGTACCAATTTACAATGAACTAATTCACAGATTTTAAAACAATAAACATATTCATATTGTTTACTACTATTATTTATTACTTACACGCAGAGAAGGAATATGATCACCCCAAACCTGTTTTAAGAACAAAATTTTTGGACGGTGACCATCACAAAATTTTCTATAGAAATAAAATTTTGACAAAATTTTCTGTAGAAATAAAGTTATGACAAAATTTTCTATAGAAATAAAATATTGACAAAATTTTCTATAGAAATAAAATTTTGACAAAATTTTCTATAGAATTAAAAATTTTGACAAAATTTTCTATAGAAATAAAATTTTGACAAAATTTTCTACAGAAATAAAAATTTTGACAAAATTTTCTATAGAATTAAAAATTTTGACAAAATTTTCTGTAGAAATAAAGTTATGACAAAATTTTCTATAGAAATAAAATTTTGACAAAATTTTCTACAGAAATAAAAATTTTGACAAAATTTTCTGTAGAAATAAATTTATGACAAAATTTCCTATAGAAATAAAATTTTGACAAAATTTTCTATAGAAATAACATTTTGAGAAAATTTTCTATAGAATTAAAATTTTGACAAAATTTTCTACAGAAATAAAATTTTGATAAAATTTTCTAAAGAAGTAAAATTATGACAAAATTTTCTAAAGAAGTAAAATTTTGAAAAATTTTCTATAGAAATAAAATTTTTAAAAATTTTCTATAGAATTAAAAATTTTGACAACATTTCCTATAGAAATAAAATTTTGAAAATTTTATTTTCTGTAGAAATAAAATTTTGACAAAATTTTCGATTTAATTTCGATTTTAATTATAATAAATATGCAAATACAATAAAATAAAAAATAGAGTACTATTTGTTAAAATTAGCAGACATGTGCACGAAATAAAATTTTGACAAAATTTTCGATTTAAGTTCGATTTTATTGATAGTAAAAATATTCTCTTTCGGTAATTATAAACTTCCTTTTTTAAGTATTATTACATATGTAGCTAGAACACATTAGAGAGAAAAAAATTAACTTATAAAAAACTTGACAAATCACTTTTCCACTTGACACGAATTAAACAATTTTACAATCAAGCCCTACCTCCTAACCACATTGAACACCCTTTAATTATTGCTCATTACTTCTAACCCCGTTTATATGCTTATCATAAACGTTTCCCCGATATTTTGCCAAGTCATAGAAAATTTCAGGCAAATCTATATCCGGTATGAATCTACAAAAACACTCCTTTCATTAACATTTCTATTTCAATAGCTTAGCGGATATAACACCTTACACTCATGGTCGTTGCTAATTCTTCTTTTTATCTCCCGCTGTCGATAATTATGTGCTATGATTAAGGCCACAATTATGGTAAATTAAAATATTTACAGTAGCCACAAAAAGATTCTTGCTTCTTTGCATTCTACCGCTTCCATACGATCGTATGAAGAAGGAAACCCCCTATTACGCATGCGTAGGCTGACTTCAGTCGATGAAAATTGATGGCATGCCATCACATAGCATCGCTATTATGAACCTGAGATCTTTCATACATTTAAAGGTAATTATGGTTCGTTTCCTCAACAAATAAAGGTCATCATTGGTGCAAGCCCCTTTTCTCAAGAAAATGAGATCAAGCAGACCTATTGTTAAGATCATATAGTCTTCATTGAATGGTGATTTTATCGAAATGAATGATGCATGGTGGCTGCTGCAACGATCAAAGTTGGCTTCAACTTTTGTGACTATGATTTTGATTTTTCGTCCAAACGTCATTTCCAAAAATTATATGTTTGAAATGGAAAATTATAGACTTGTATTTGCAATTTTATTATTATTATTTTCCCTTGCATTGGAGGAGGAGTAGCCTGTTTTTTTTTTTTTTGGAGGGGGATCCAGTTTTGAATCTCTACATCAGAATAAAATGTTGTGGCTACTGTTGGGTGTCATTATTATTGGAACTGAAAATTATATAGTGCAAAATCATTGAAATGTGTCCATACCCCTTTGGAATACCTTACTACCATATTATTATAACGCAAATATGAGCAAAAGGTCAGTATGTTTAGATATAACCATTGGGGGTTTGGAATTCCTATTGTATTTCAGGGCTGGCTACTGTTTTTTTATTGAGAAAAAAAACACTATATCGAAAAATAAATGTTGTTAAATTCCAAAAACTTACTTTGTTAATATTTGATAGCCACCATTTTTGTATAAAGCGAGCAGGAACTTGGTACTTTATTGGTAAACGCGAAAAGTCATATGATTCTTCTATTTTATGTCCAAGGAAGGTATTGACATCCTCCCCCACAAACTGGAGTTATTAGGAGAGAAAATCCTAATAAATCTACATCCCCATTTGAGGTTAGGTTAGGTTAGATTATGGAGAATGAAATCAGCCGGTAACAAAAAGGGCTAGCTCCCACTTAGGTTAGGTTAGGTGGCAGTCCGCTGTAGCAGGCTCACTTAGACTATTCAGTCCATTATGATACCACAGTGGTGAACTTCTCTCCTATCACTTAGTGCTGCCCTATTCCATGTTAAGCTCAATGACAAGGACCTCCTTTTTTATAGCCGAGTCTGAACGGCGTTCCACATTGCAGTGAAACCACTTAGAGAAGCTTTGAATCACACAGAAATGTCACCAGCTTTACTGAGGTGGGATAATCCACCGCTTGAAAAACTTTTTTGGTGTTCGGCCGAAGCAGGAATCGAACCTACGACCTTGTGTATGCAATGCGGGCATGCTAACCATTGCACCACGGTTGCTTCTCGGCTCTCATTTACAGCATGATGATCCATTGTGTTTCCTTATAGTTGTTCTTCTTCGTCCTCATCAATCATTTGAGTTTGCAGGCGAGTTCCAAAGAAATAGTTTCCTAGGTCTTCCATCCCGAGGCCTTTGATAAAGGCAAGTATATTCTTCAGGTTGCAGTTCCGTACATCCGTTATATCCTGAAAGAAAAAGGAGCCCAGTATCTTGTTTCTTCTAAAGAATAATGCTGGACACTGGCACAGAAAATGATAGGACTCTTCTGTTGCCTCTGGGTCCAGACACCATCTACAAAAATATCGTCAGTCATTAAGCCAATCCTTACCATGTGTTTTCCAAGTGTGTTGTGTCCTGGTATGATGCCTATCAATGCTCTCACATCATCTCTGTGAGTCGGCATCAGAAAATCAGAGTTCTTACGACTCTTGCCCAACGTTCCTTCCATAAATCGTATTGTATCTGAAATTGATCCTTTAAGTATATAAAGATAGCGGGAGAAGATATCTGCAGCGATGTTTTTCGTCCCGCTTGCGCCTTCTTTAGCCAGCACATCCGCCTCTTCATTTTCAATTATTCCATAATGTCCATGGAACCCATCACAGAGTGATATTATGCTGTTCTGAGAGAGCTCTAAACTCTCTACGATAGCGGCTGACTACCTTCGACGTTATGTTCGGATTTCCTAAGGCCTTTATTGCTGCCTGACTGTCGATGAAGAAGATTATATCGCTCCTGAATATCGGCCTCATCAACAGTAGTTCCACAGCTTTCGCTATAACAAATATCCCCGTCTGAAAGATGCTGCATCCGTCATCCATCTTGTATGAATCCCTGATCCCCAACTCTTCGCAGTAGATACCACAGCCAGTGCCATCATCCATTTTCGAGCCATTCATATAAATATTCAGGTCTCCAAAATGTATGCGTCTCTCTCTCTCTCCACTCCTCTATACTTGGTATAATCGATTTCAACTGTCCCTCATATACATGCTGAATCGCCACATAGTCCTAGCCCAACTGAAGCAACGAGTTACGTGTGTCTGTTTTCCGCGTTTTCGAGCGAGTCCAAGCTCCAGAGAACTATCAATAAATAAGCTTTAGCTATTGGGTCGTTCAACTCGATAGCCGTGTTTTTATCCTTCGGTGAATTCAATTTAATTAGACTTCCGTCGTTATAGGTACCTATTACGGATTTCTTTTATTCAAGAATTAGTCTAAAAGATCCGTGGGTTCATTTAACTGAGTAGACGTGATTTATTTAGTTCAGAAAAGTTTAATAGAAAATTGTCAACCTATTACGAATTTCTAGGTTGATAAGTTGGCCTATAAACTTCAGACCGGTCAATCTGAATGGACGTTTCACATTATTATGAGAATTTATTCGATTAGAATCATCACCATTGTACCACGGTGGCTACTTATTACGCCTTGCATACACAGTGTCATTGAATCAATACTTCAGCACTGGATTTTCCCAAGGGATTATTCAAAGCTCTCGCTAAGGGTATGGTCCCACTAGGCAAATATTTGCCCTACATTAAGTGTCAAACTTTTTTCCAGGATCACTATTACGAATTTCCAGGTTGAGTTGACCTATAAACTTCAGGCCCGTCAATCTGAACGGACTTTACACATTATTATGAGAATTTATTCGAATAGGATCACCGCCATTTACCACGGTTGCTACCTATTAACTTATCGTAATAGGTACCTGCTAAACATTTTTAAGGAGTGGTACAAATAGAGCTACCAGAGCCATTAGAATTGTATTGTACTGCTAAGATGGGAAACGCTCAAGAAAATGTAATTTTATTCATTGTTAACGTAATAGGTACCTACTAAATTTTTTTATTCAGTGATACAGAAAGCTGCCTATAGACTAAAATTCTTCCATTCATCGCCAGTAGTTATATATAGTGAAAAGTGTTGCTGTTTACTGATTTTAAATAAATTGGATTTTTTTTTATCGTAATAGGTACCATCCAACCCACCTTTCACCACATTTGAACTTATTCTAAAGCATATTCAAGCACTGGACTCGCGTCCTACCCCAGGATTCTTGATATACGAATGATTACTTAATGTAACAGAAGTTTTTAGTATGATTCCATCACATGCTCTTAATGCAATGTTGCATATATTGTCTATAAATATTATAAACGAAAATTCTTCACCAAAAAAGGTTGTAAAAACTGTCAAAGGTTGTAAAAAAATCAAACACAATAGTATCCACTCAGATCAGATGGAAAGCATAACTATATTACTGTCAGTTAATTACAAAAAACCTAATTATAAGTAAAACTGTACTAATGTTCTTTTTTATTTTTGTTTCAGTGTTTTTGGTACAAGGCGTTGTTCCCGTTGTCTGGCCTCAATTGGTGCCGCAGAACTGGTGATGAGAGCGAGAAATTTAGTATTTCATGTGACCTGTTTTTGCTGTGTCGTCTGCCAGAGTCCCCTAACAAAAGGTGATCAATATGGGATAATAGATGCCCTTATCTATTGTAGGTGAGTTTACAAATGTCATAACTGTTTTAAATACTAATGCACCATTCCGATTACGAGTTTATTTGTACAACTTTTTGGATATTTGATATAAAACAATGGCAACCCTTGGTTAGTAAAATTATTCGGAGTTCACTTCCTTTAAGATGTACCCTGGAAATGCAACATTGAAGCGCTAGATGTCTCTACCAGCCTGACTGGAAATTTTGCCTAAAATTATGACTGTACTTTCTTACGGTTTTTAAATATAGGCCGGTACTATGTTCATTCTTGCGAAAAATTTTTATGGAAACCATTATTTCGCACATAGAAAGCGGCGTTTTTTTAGGTAGCTTGGAGCGCTATTTTACAGGGAGCGATATTGGATTAAGTTTGTGGTTGTTGCTTGTTTTTACAAAATAACATTTTATTTTTCCTTGGGCAATTGATCTGCTATTCCTTTGATCCTTTGTGTAGTTTCGGAACAAAAATATGGTCCGTGTTTGATTTATAAACCCGCACAAATAGTTTTTAATAAATAAATTATTTCTTAATTCACATTGCAAATGGCGCCGTGCTATAAACGTCAGTTTTTCAACACGAAAAAACAAAGTATCACAAATGGAAAAAATTTCGCAAATTTTTCGCATTTTTTGGTTTTGTATGGAGTTTCAACGCGAAAACCGAACAGAGTACCGGCCTTATGGGACAAAATTTACGGATGGCCTTTACTCTCAGCCATCTACGCCTTGACATTTTTTGTGCTCAAATCATAGTTGCCAGATGTTTTATCAAACAAAGTTGTAGCAATAATTTTTCAATCTAAACGGACCCCCTATGCAACCATCATTTCTAAAAACAAAATATTTTTTATATTTTTATTTTCCAGAACCCATTATACAATGGCCCGCGAAGGTGATACAGCCTCAACTAGTTTGGGCTCTGCCGTGGTACCGGGTGTTGGCGGTGCCAGTTCATATCCATACACAAGTCAATTTGGTTCACCACCGAATGATTCATCGAGTCCACACTCGGATCCAACACGTATTGTTCCTAGTAGTATATTTGCATCTGCCTCTCACGTTATGACCGGTCTTCCACAACCACCACGGCAAAAGGGTCGACCACGTAAACGTAAGCCCAAAGATCTCGAAGCCCTCACTGCCAACATAGGTATGCAATGCAAGTACTGTTCTCTAGCTCCACACACGAATGGCTTTGTCTAATTTAAGCTTTTTTCATTCATACAGATTTAAATACTGAATATTTGGATTTTGGCCGAGGTTCGCATATGAGTGCCTCATCGCGAACAAAACGCATGCGCACCTCATTTAAGCATCATCAGTTGCGTACCATGAAATCGTATTTTGCCATAAATCATAATCCCGATGCAAAAGATCTAAAACAATTGTCACAAAAGACAGGTTTACCAAAGAGAGTATTACAGGTAAGCAAAGAGAGAGAAAGAGAAAGAAATGGAGAAAATATTTTTTTTTATGCAAAAAAAGTAAACTTTGTTGGCATTTATACTACGTTCACACTATGCTCAAAATCTCGTTCTGTCATGGAGTGAACGCGTTTCGACATCTCTATTTTCTAGGAAAATACGATTTGTTGGAGTTTATACTGCGATCACATTATGCTCGATATCTCGTTCGAGCATAGTGTGAACGTATTTCTATTTGAAATCTCTATTTTGTACGAAAATATAATTTGCAAATTTATTAGAATGTCTTTTAATTGCAATTTTTTTTTTCAAATTCAACTGGGAAAATATTTCTGATATTATTTTCTTCGGATCGCAGTGAGAGAGAGAAAGGCTTAACTATAATTTTTATTTCTGTTTTTCTTCTCTTACAGGTATGGTTCCAAAATGCCCGAGCTAAATGGCGTCGCATGATGATGAAACAAGATGGTTCTGGAATGTTAGAAAAAGGCGATGGTACCTTAGATTTGGATAGTATATCTGTTCACAGTCCCACCTCATTTATGATGGGAGGTGGTCAAAGTCCACCACCGCATGGTATGGATTAGTATACGTAGTAGTCATTTCTAATCCAAGGATTCTACAACAATTCGATGAACCCCTTCTGCTACGACAACAACACCAAGATCATTGAAAATAACGAATTATAATACTAGTAATCCCCCGATTAGAATTGAACTACAATCTAAGACATTTCTATAGATTTAAATAACGGCAGGGACGCATAAATCTATTCTACACATCATTTCTCATACCCTCAATTATGGTATTGATTACACCATTCAAATGTCAATCATTCATCAAAAGCTCAAGATGGATATGATGATGAACCATTAAAAAAACAACAGCAGCAGTTGCAGGACATGAACCAATTGATCCATCATCATTACTACCATACCGCACGGAATCCATGCATTGCTTATCACTCAACACAAAAAATATACGAAAATACTCAAAAAAAAGATTGCAAATATGTATTCAATGTAGAACACAAACGAACAAATGCTTTGCATAGTTTATTAGTTATTGTATTTATTTAAAAGAGTTATTCTCTATGGAGTAGAAGAAATCGAATGTTTCTTCTTTTAGAAGTAGCAAAGAACAGGGTCTCGAATTGAAATTAATTTTTTAAACATTTATTTTTTTTAGACAAAATCAAAACTAAATTCTTCATAGAAAATTACTCAGGTAGTGTCACTTTATCAACAATATTACGTTCGTTTCTTTTATTATACGAAAATTAAGGAAAAAATATACCAAAAAATATTAATATCTGCACATTTTTAGTGAAAAATCGAACTTTCAGACATTCATACAACTTTTTGGGAATTCATGTCAAACAACGGCATCCCTAATACTACGTTCACACTATGCTCGAAATCAGAGAATGAAGCCGCCGAGTCGCGCCGCCGATTTCAGTCGCCGCCGACCATTTTTTGCCAGTCGACGCCGCCGCCGAATATGTCGACTCATCTCGACTCAAATTTAGCCGCCAAGTAATCAAAAATATCGATTTAAATCAGAAAAATGTTTATTAAATTGTCGTATTTTTTCCAAAATTTTGAACACAACCAATCATATTTAATCTGCTATAATAATTTAGCAAAAATTTAGCTCAGAAAATTTGAACGAAAAGTAAATTTGTTTGTAAGATAGGTTGTACAACTAATCTCATTACCATTCGATTAACTTCAAATTGATTTTATAATGGATAATTGTCCGCCGCCGAGTGAACAAATTTATATCGGCTCAGCCGTCAAACCGTCGCCGCCGGAGGCAAAAATTTAGTGTCCGCCGCCGCCGACAAAAATGGGTCGGCTTCATTCTCTACTCGAAATGCCTCTGTTTCGTAGTTGCAAATCATCAAAAGAGATTTTGATCATAATGTGAACTTAATAAAATGCGTCACTCATAAAACGAACGCCATAAATCGGATTTCATATTACAATTTTATTTGTACAACTTTTTGAGGATATAATATAAACACATGTCAACTTTCTAACAAGAAAAATTGAGGCCGAAATTTACGGTGGAAAAAATTTGTTTTTGTGCCGTTCAGACTATAAGTTTATCTGGACGAAATGTCACTATTTGGAAAGATTCTTACAGTGTGACCAAACGCTAAGAATTGTTGGCGATAAGTAAAATATCGATCAATTTCTTATCGATAACATTAAGAAGCTGCAGTATCGATTATGTCTTCCAACAAAAATTATAGTGTGACCAATGTGGGCAACGTTCAATGATTCTGCCATGAGCTGTTAACATCTCTCCAATATATACTTTTTACAACCCTGCAATGGCGAAACATTTAATAATGTGCCATTCAGACTATACGTTTATCCGGACGAAATGTCTGTGTTGATAAAGAATCTTACAGTGTGGCCAAACAGTACGAATTGTGGGCGCTAACAAAAATGTCGATAAATTTGTTATCTATCACATTAACAAGTTGCAGTATCGATTTTGTCTTCGGACAAAACTTTAAGGGTGGCCAATATTTCGGATATGTCACGAAAATTGGACACGGGCATTATCGCCCGGATAAACTTATACTATGAACGACCCATTAGAGGTTCGGAATTGAACACTACCAAAAATTTCGTTAGCATAAATAGCACTTATACACTTATGGAAAAATTAGATACCCACCAAATTATTTATATTTTTTTAATTTTTAATAAAAATGTCCCTTTGTAGATTTCAATTCAAAGGCCCATGTTTCTTTCTCTTCAATCTGTGTAATTATATTTCATATGAAGCTGTATCTAGCTAAAAATTCAATAGCATCTACACCATCATCATGAATAAAAGAAAATTGGAAGCACAGTGTGTTTTTGTTTTTTTGTTCTAGTCAAAATTGAATCTAATTTAAAATAATTTTGTTTGTTTTATATAAATCAAAAATAAAAGAAGGGAATATCCCGAAAAAAAAAACACGCAGAAAGTTCCATACTAAAATGAAATATAAATAAATAAAAAATAAAAACATATAATAAGTAACCAAACAACACCAGTGATTAATTTTATTTTTAAAGCTTATATTTTAAAGCAAAAACAAAAATATATACATAGCTCAAAAACACACATTCTTTTTCCTACAAAAGAAAAGAAGAAAATGCTTCAATAAATATTGCTTCAATAGAAACACATTAGATTTTTGTTTTGTACATATAAATATAATTCATAAATAACTTAACCTATAAATAGAAATAAAGAAATAGTATATTAGAGTTATTTATTAATTTAATCGACTTTAAGTTTTAAGTTGTTATTTAATTGGTCCACTTATATAATAATGCAGATTATTATTAAGTATTGGTAAAAAACACACAAAAAATTATTATTAATTTATTTTATTAGTTCTATACTTTCGAAATCCCATATTATTTAAGGAATTTCCTTTGAAAAAACGATATTATTGGTATATATTTAATTAAAAATGTAATCATGAAAAAAAAATAAAAAATATCAATATGTAAAAAGTAATGGTAAAATTTACTATAATTTATATTGAAGACAAATAAAAATTCAATAAAATAAAATCTCACTCGTAAAGGAAAATATTTAATTTATAGTTAGTTGAAAAGAGGACGGGTTTTGTTTTGTTAAAGCATAAATCAACAATTATGGAAAAATTAGGCAGCAAAATATATCCTAAATTCCAGAAATTAATTTAAGCAGCACAAAAACTAAATTACTGTAGTTTATAATTTAAATTGAAAAAGTAACAAAACCCCAAAAAAAACAAATGGATGAGATTACATTGAAATATTTGTACTTAATATTATTAAATTATTTATAGAAATTATTAAATAGAATTAAAAATAAATAAAAACACACACACACAAAACTGGTTTATAACAAACTATTGAAATATTAAAAATAACTGCAAAAAAAATATTAAAACAGAAAATAACAAATAAAAATATATATGAGAAATCGGAAAAATAAAGCCTAAAAATATATTAAATATAATATTTGAGTTTTTAATATTATTGGGTAATTAGGTTCTACGATTTTAATATAGTTACAAAGGAAAGAAAACTAATAAAAGACAAACTAAAAACTCCCTCATTTGCAGACGAAAAAGTGCCATCTACGGTGTGCAATTTCGTGAAAATTTTGTCAACATTATATTTTTATAGACAAAATTTGTCAAAATTTTATTTCTATAGAAAATTTTGTCAAAATTTTATTTCTATAGAAATTTTTGTCAAAATTTTATTTCTATAGAAAATTTTGTTAAAATATGATATAAAACATTTCATTTTCAACATAAAATCTTATTTTTTTTCTCTGTTTTGCAAAATCCACCAAAACATCAATAATTCTACCAATCTACTCAAATTAGAAATCTACCATTTTTTGGTAGAATTTTACCAACTGTGGCAACCGTGTCTATGTACGTCCAGAGAGTATTAAGAAAACAAGAGGACGAAAATTTCTCTTCTACAAAAACAAAAAATGTCAACCGTATAGATTTCGCACAATGCCTGCAGCTTTGGAATAACGGACGTTGCGGTCGAAGCGCAAATTCTTTATTAAGGCATCGGCAGTTATAATTTCAAATTGTCTGCCAAAAAATTTAATAGAATGAAAAGATTTATATGAAAGAACATTTGTTACTACAAAGCTGGTTCTTAATCCTATTTATCTTACGTTTCATAAGGCCGGCAGAGAACTGAACTGGGTGACGCCGACGCAAACTGTATGATATTTGAGAAAAGCGCCGACAAAAACCGCATTACATTAGATAAATTTCCTCATGACTGCCACCCATAGACCTTATAATACATAGATGATCCACTATTATCTTTAAACAAAATGTGTCAGTTCCAAAAATTAATTTTCTGACATTTCGTTTTAACTTTTTCGTAAAGAGTCAGTCCCAAATATTAATTTTCGTTAATTTTCTTTTGTGTTGTTCGTAAAGAGCAATGCTGCTCAAAATTAAATTTCGTATTTTCGCGGTTTTGGTCACAACTTTTTGTTCAAATATGAACTTTTAATATATTAATTTATTTCTAAATCCTCTGTTGCATCATAAACGTTCTTTTTTTGTGTAAAATTGGCAAACTACAAAAAGGAAAACGAAAGAGATTGTAAGCGTGCTCTTATTTTTCTCGTTTATTCTTAATCTTCGGAACTGTCAAACATAGTTTGACACCCATGGCTCATCTATGTATTATAATGTCTATGCTGACACCTACTGTCGCAGTTTCGCTTGACAGTTTCGTTCTCTTGTTTTCTTAATACTCTCTGATACGTCTATACATTTCTTGGTGTATGGTGAGTTGACGTCAGGAATCTATGTTACTTCCACCTATGCGCGTTTCATGGATATTCCTAACAAACTCAAGCATTTGAATGCTTATGTTGATTTGCTAAGAACTCTGATTGGAAATCGTCTTGATTTCAAAGATGTGTGACACATTGAATTAAATGGTTGGCAATGCCGTTGACGGCTCTAACGTTTCTCTATTGGTTTATGTCTTTGCTAAACACACCTCAACAACTAGCAGAACGAACATCCCAATAAACACAAACGTTTGAAAAATACCAAATTTCAACAAATTTTCAAACATTTTTTCAAAGGATTAGGGTAATATTCAAATTGAGGAAATGGCGTTCTCAACAACAAGAGATTACCCTCAACATTAAAATTCAACACATTATCAATAATTACTCAAGTTTTATCTTCAAATTGAAATGCATCTCTACTCAATAATTTCTAAAACAATTTTCGATGCGAGTCAAATTAAAAATTAACATTAGGGCTGTTTTCTTTTTGCACTGGATGCAACATTTGTATGGGCTATCCAGAACATCGTTGCACTGGTGTTCTATCCAAAACATCTCATCAGTGCAAGTCGCGCCGATGTTGCCAGATTGTTTTTGGATAAAGTGACGCTTCTTCGATTCACAATAGCAATTTATTGTGACTATTTTATTGAAAAACATGAAATTCAAAGTGATACAGTGTCAAAAATATTCGCAGCAGTAAATATTTATTACTAATTGAAGCATTTCATATATTAAAAATGCAAGATTTCACTTCTTTTCTGTGATTGTTTTTAAACAGCTGATGACAGTGTTGCATATTTTTGGAGATGTCCTGGATAAACGAGTACTCTGTTTTCTTTTAGTCCTTAAAGCTGAGTACTATGATCAGTTTTCAAGCTGAAAACCAGCTTGTTTTCACGGTTACTCTTTTTAATTAATTAATATAGAAATATAAAATTATTTGCAATCAATTCCTTGGATCTTTTCCTTCCATTATTTGGTAAGACTTGATCAAAATATAATCGTCTTCATACATACTTTTGTACTTTAAGTTTAGTGTTTTGGTGAAAAACCCGAACATAACGGCTTAGCATATCCAGTGCTAAAAGAAAACAGCCCTATTGTTGCAAATACTTTTCAACAATTGAAAGTCAAAGCCAATTTTGTATAATTTATTCCATTTCGTCAAAATAAAATATATTATAGTACACTACAATACTAATTGAAAAATAAATATCTTATTAAACATATCAACAAATAAGAACAAAACAACAAAATTTTAAATATGTATCTTAAACATAATTTGTAAACACTTTTGCATAGATAATTCGATTTCCTTCCTGTTGGTGTCATAAAACTGCATTAAAATTAAGTAATATGCGGGCAATGTGAAATTAGGAACTTGTTGGACCGCATGTTAGAATATATTTAAACCGATAATGTAAATTAAACAAACGATGTGATGCACATTTTCCACCAGAAGTTGTTGATATGGAATAATATCAAGTTTTTAACAATTTTAATTGATTGCACTTTGAAATGTTTCTGGAAACTTTTTCTTGTCGATAAGCCACTCATTTTTCATCGGTCAGTTTTTTAATGTTTGCAAGAATGTAGCATCCAAAGATTTTAGTTTTCTGCAAAGAGATTTAAATTTTGTGACTTCTGTAAAGTGTTGACTTAATTTTTCATATTGACTTACCAATTATTATAAACTATTTGAAGCAGTTCCAGTTAATTGTCCAACATTTTTCATCGGTCAGCTTTTTAATGTTTTACATTTACATTTATTTATTGAATAATACCAACATTTTTTTTCTTCATTTACCTATGATTATAAACTATTTGAAGTAAATTCAGTTATATGTCTAATTTTTTTTTCTTCCGATTGACCACGAACTTCGTTGCACAATAAAGTATTGAAAACCACTTGGTTTTTTTCGTAGCATTTTAGGATAGTGTTTTGTCAAAGTTTTCTCATGTTATCTTCAACGCCTTTTCAATGATTTCGTCAACATTTTGCCACATTGGATGTAATTCGCAAACAATTTGAAGATGAGCTATTTCAAGTCAAGTTGAATTTATGTTGAATATTATATTTACCCTCAAATTGAAAAGTTGTTGCATTTGAAAAAGTTCATCCTGTGTTTATTGGGATTGTTCAAAATCAAGTTTATATCAATTTGGGAGTAAGTCCAATATTCAAAATAAATGCCAACATGTTTAATTGGTTGTAGTTAGATATTCCTCAATCTGAGAACATTTTCTTGCTTTTTTAATGTTTTGCTTACTCTAAAGACATGAACTCAAAATATGAAACATGAAGGTATACATAAAAATCCACCGCTGATATTTCTATTGTAAATCTACTGAAATCAATTGAGATTGCAGCCGTTCAAACTATGCCAGAAATTTCCTCTCTTTTTTGAAAAAGCACATACTGCCGAAGGTATACGGGCGCAAATAAGGCTTTCTTGTGTGTGTGTGTTTATTTTAGTTTTTAAAAGAATAACAAATGTTTAGTTATGTTATTTGACCTTTGGAATTTTACAATTTTGGGATTATTCGTTTGGCTTGAGGTCATGGACTAATAGTGAAGAATGCTGGTGTTGTTGTTTTTTTCATTACTTTTTTATTGAAATGTTGAAACAACACCAACATTTTTCATTAGTCCATGACCTCAAACCAAACGAATAATCCAAAAAAAGAGTAACAAATATATATAAATATAAATACAACACATAAAAATAAATAAATATACAAAAGTTTCTTTACAAACTCAGACATTTCGTCCGGAAAAACTTACAATGTGAAAGGTGGGATATGTTTGACAGGAGCACTGTCGTCCCGATAAACTTTTATGCGTCGTCCATTTTATAAGTTTTTCCGGACGGAATGCCTGTAAAGAATTTTACAATGTGGCCAATCGATACGAATTGTCGGCGATGACTAAATAAAAATGCAGCAGTATCGATTATGCCTTCGAACTTAACTTATAATGTGGCCAATATATGAGACATGTTCGACACGAGCACTGTCGTCCAGAAAAACTTATAATCTGGACGACGCATTAGTGTGGAGATAATGCACCGTTCAGATCATACGATTATCTAGACGAAATATCAGTGGTTGTAAATAATCTGACAGTGTGGCCAAAAGCGAAGACAGTAAAAACTTGATAAATGTTTTATTGATAACAATAACAATCACAGTATCAATTATGTTGGTGTGGCCAACATCTGGGATATGTCACGGAAAGTTGGACACATGCATTATCGTACGGGTAAACTTATAGTCTGAACGGGGCATAAGAATATTTTGTACCTACTGTGAACATGGTATTTATATTATTATATTCATAGCGATCATATTATAAATTGCTGTTCAGCAAAATTTTTGGTAAGGGTGAACACCGGGCTGATAGCCCGTTGACACTATCCCTGAAATCTATTAAAAGTAGTTGCACACGGCAGTATAGTGGATTTTGAATGAGATTGGTTAAAATGCACTACTACTAAGCAGAGACCACAGCTAATATTCGTCAGTGCACATCGACTAAAATCTATCGAGTTAACAGACGAAATCTACCTTGAGGAAATTTTGGCGATATTGTAAACGTAGTATAAGCTTTCTTCGAGAAAAAAAAATATCAAACGACATTTGCTAAAAGCCACTACGAGACACAGCCTACAGCTGATATTTTCCATTGCAATCAAGAGAAATTGTAACCTATGGCTGAACAAGAAGGTTAAATCATGGGCCCATATGATTACAATTTTTTTTATTTCGACAAAATTTTAAGATGTCAAAATCATATGTTTATGGTGATTGCAGCTCTCAAAATGACACTGCATAGCAAATGCATCTCAAACAAACTCGAGCATTCATAGCTGGAGAATTGTTCAAAGATGACTTGAGTATCTTGATAACATATTCCAGACCCAAAATACCACGCACATCAGTTTTTAAACTGCATCATAAACTGTTTTTGTTAATAGATGGCGAAGATCCATTTGACTGACTTCCATTCTTAACTTTGGTGGGTATTATAGTGTTATTTGTCTCATATCGGCGTTCCTCGGATGAATTATCTACTTCACAATCACTCATAGGTGACACAATTAAATTTGAACCTTTATTTTTCTCTGGATTTTAATTATTTTTTCAGGATAATTGAAAGAATAAATAATTTCCACTTTTACCAATGCCATACGATTTTTTATCAGCTGATTTTGACTTCTTAAAATTGTAAACAACATATTGAAATTTGTTGTTTTTGTTATCGTGATTCAACCTCCTTATTCAGCCATGGTGTTAACATAGTTTAAGTTTCTCCGCAACAAAATCCTATCGTTAAGAGGCTCCATGGTAAATTTGCCATTTATTTCAAACTGGCAATGCTGAAACTATAAGTTGTACAAAATCGGCTCATTTATGACAGGCTGTAGTAAAGAGCCAATATCAACTGTGGGCACAATACCAACAACATTACTGATTCGGTGCCAGTAAGATTTTCTCTTTCAACGTTTGCAGTGAGGGTATTTATTAAAGATATTTGAGTCTGTGAAGTGAAGTTTTTCAGTGTAATAGTGTGAATTAGGTAATGTAATAAAGCTGTAAAAGTAATATAGAAAAGAAAAATATTCCATGTAAAAGTAATCAAATCTGATATTGTGTCCTCCACGAAAGGAAACAAAGAACCATGAAAAAGTGCACATTTATAATCCCCCATAAAGTCTCGAACAAGAAAAAAAACCTTGATCAATCAAATACACCAACACAAAACCAAAAGAAAAAAACGCAATCCGATCACGCCTCTTAAAAAAGAAAAATTTACTGCAAAAAGTATCAAGGTGTATGAGTATGAATAATTTATGAACTCATTGAACGGAATTGGAAATTTGTTTATAATGTTTGTTTTTTGCTGGTGTGGCAGTACTCAAAGAAAGCCAATTTATTGTTAAACAAATGAGCAGAAGAGATGAGAAAGAGAGACGAGATTGTGCAGTTAAAATAAAGAACACAAAAAAATTTTGATGCAAAAGAAACAAATAATAATGTGGAAATTTCTTTTTATGAGTGTTGAAAAAGAAAAATCATTGAGCCATAACATAATTAAAACGTCATATTTTTCTTCTTCTTCTTCTGTCTTATTTCATGCGAAGTGAAGTTGTGAGATTGTTTGTGCGGCGGGCTCAATTTTGAGGCAGCAAGCCATAGCCATATCGCAGCAGCAGCTACAACGAAGAAATCAAAGCATATACCATCTAGTGTGGTTGTTGTTGTTGCCAAATCCATCGTGTAATAGTGAACACAGTATCAGCGCCCCAACAAATCAGTTGTCTAGCCCCACTACTCACTCTCTCATTCCCCCTACTTTTCACTCACCCAAAAGGTATGTAGAAACATTGAGTATGGTAATGCCTAGAAAATTATATTATTGTTGTTGCTGCTGTTTTTCTGTCATGATGTTCTTATTGTTGCCGCTAGTTTGTTTTTTTGCTCTGCTATTTACTTTTATACACTCGTCATATTTGTTGTAATTTTCTTTTGTTTTTTTTTTTTGTCTGTTATTGTACTATAGCTTTTTTTGTGTATATTTCTCGTTTTGTTTCTTTGCCTTTGCTTTCCGTTCTTTTATATTGTTCTAGTTAAAATAAAATTATAAAAAACCAAAAGCAACAACAACAACAACAAAACCTTCTGTACAGTTATTTGTGAAGTTTCCCCAACCCAAGGTTGATAAAGTTGACACTTTTGTACTTTTTTTTCTCAAAATATATAAGTAAAATAAGTTAAGACACTTTAAGGGCCAGTTTCTCAATACCTTGTTATTATTTATCGTGTCGATAAAACAGCTGATCCCATACAAAAATTTTACTAACCGGAGGTCTCCGGTTAAAATTAATCGGAAGATGAGAAACTGGCCATTAGTATTTAGTTATTGTAGATTCTTTAAGTTCATAAATTAAATTGGAAGCCAGTTAAAATCTGCTTATCCTTACAGTCAATTATATTGGTGATCGCCTAAAGCCTATATAAAATATAACAGTGATAAATACGTCTGAATCCAAATGAACCAAATGGTAATTCGCTCAGGAGCCACTGTTGGTTAACATGCCAGTCTTGCATACATAGGCAATGGGTTTAATCCGAAACAAACACCAAAATGGTTTTCGATGGTGTATTATCCCGTCTCAGCAATGCTGGTGATATTTCTGAGTGTTTCAAAGCGTCTCTAAGAGGTTTCGCCGTCTCGGCCGTTCAGACTCAACTATAAAAAGGAGGGCCCGCCCTTGTCATTGAGCTAAACATGGATTCGTGCAGCACTCAGTGATAAGAGAGAAGTTCACCTCTGTGGAATCGTAATACACTGAATAGTCTAAGTGAGCCTTAAATAGTGGGCTGCCACTACACCTTATCTAAATCGCTCGTTGGTAGACATTAGGTCATCTGGGAAGGCCTTGTCTTAACCCTGAAAAGTCATCCTTATATTATGTACACTAACGTCATCCTTCGTCATTTAGATTACGGCCAATTTCAAGGCGTTTTAAGTAGTACCATGAGCATAAATGAGAACCAAAATGTAGTTTAAGTTTTTCTTCAGTTCATTTGTAATTAATAAGAATAAGAATAATAAGAATAAATTAAATTTATTTATTTATTCTCTTGACGAATCCAAGCCGTAAGGCCATTGGGTCATTTCCCAATCGACCAAAATACAGATTAGATCGATAATAAAATTAAGCGTTGTCATTTCGACGAAGGATGACTGTCTAGGGTTAAATATTCATTTAACCCATTGAATTTGGAATTACTAAGTTTCTGGTGATTTCAGGCAAATCGAATAACAACAACCAAAAAGCCCAGTTTGAACAACTATAATAGAATAAAATTTAAACTTACGGTCATAATAATTATTATCTACGGTTTATATAAGCCCAAGGAGATCGAGAGATTAGTCTATATGGGTGCTATGCCAACAACATGCACCGATACGCAGCAAATTCAGCACACCTAATTGTGGTTCTGTAAACTCTACAGAATCTAGATCCCAAATCGGAGAGGGGTTTATAAGGGGATATATCAAAATCTGTACCGATAAACAATATATTCGAAACACCTATTTATGGCCAAAACTACGGTTTCTAGATGTGTAAGTTGTAAAATGGGAAGATCGGTCTATACGGGGGCTATACCACCATTTCGCTTGCCCAGCTAGACCTACCCGACCTAGCAGATCACTCTGGACGCACCCCACCCTTGTCACAGAGTGCCTAGATCTGGATACTAGTTGAAGTACCAAAGCATAGAACAAAATAGATGAAATTACATTAAAAACTGTTACAACAACAGCCAAAACATTGACCGATGCACATCACTTTCTGAAAATCTATTTATGGTAGAGGTTCTACATTTAAAATTTCATTCGACTTGGATAAAAACTGCGGTTTTTCTAGAAGCTCAAGAAGTAAAATCGGGATATCAGTCTATTTGGGGGCTACATCAATGGGTATCGAACGACACACCCTATTTCATCACTCATATCTGTGCTCATAAAATACCTCTGGATTTAAAATTGCAGGCAAATCGGATTGAAAATACGGTTTCTAGAAAACCAAAAAGTAAAATCAAGAAATCGGTCTATATGGAGGATATACCAAAACATGGATCGATACACCCCATTTCGACACACTTATTTGTGGTCCTCTAAATTTCCAATTTCAGGCAAATTGGACAGAAAATACCGTTTCTAGAAACCCAAGAAGTAAAATCGGGAGATCGGTATATGTGGGGGCTATACATGGACCGATAGACACCATTTTCGGCACACCTATTTGTGGTTCTAAAATACCTCTAGATTTCCAATGTATGGCAAATTGGATAGAAAATACGTTTTTTGGAAACCCAAGAAATAAAAGTGGGAGATAGGTCCACATGGGTCCTCTACCAAAACATGGACCGATATACCCCATTTTCAACACACCTATTTGTGGTCCTAAAATACCTCTAGATTTGTGGTCCTAAAATACCTCCAATTTCAGGCAAATCTAATAGAAAAACAAGTAAGGAAAGTCTAAAGTCGGGCGGGGCCGACTATATATTATACCCTGCACCACTTTGTAGATCTAAATTTTCGATACCATATCACATCCGTCAAATGTGTTGGGTGCTGTATATAAAGGTTTGTCCCAGATACATACATTTAAATATCATTCGATCTGGACAGAATTTGATAGACTTCTCTAAAATCTATAGACTCAAAATTTAAGTTGGCTAATGTACTAGGGTGGAACACAATGTTAGTAGACAAATATGGGAAACATTTAAATCTGAAGCAATTTTAAGGAAACTTCGCAAAAGTTAATTTATGATTTATCGCTCGATATATATGTATTAGAAGTTTAGGAAAATTAGAGTCATTTTTACAACTTTTCGACTAAGCAGTGGCGATTTAACAAGGAAAATGTTGGTATTTTGACCATTTTTGTCGAAATCAGAAAAACATATATATGGGAGCTATATCTAAATCTGAACCGATGTCAACCAAATTTGGCATGCATAGCTACAATGATAATTCTACTCCCTGTGCAAAATTTCAACTAAATCGGAGTTAAAAATTGGCCTCTGTGGTCATATGAGTGTAAATCGGGCGAAAGCTATATATGGGAGCTATATCTAAATCTGAACCGATTTCAACCAAATTTGACACGCATAGCTATAATGCTAATTCTACTCGGTGAAAATCGGTGAAAAATATATATGGCAGCTATATCTAAATCTGAAGCGATTTTTTCCAAAATCAATAGGGATCGTCTTTGAGCCGAAACAGGACCCTATACCAAATTTTAGGACAATCGGGCTAAAACTGCGAGCTGTACTTTGCACACAAAAATACACCAACAGACAGACAGACGGACATCGCTAAATCGACTCAGAACTCAATTCTAAGACGATCGGTATACTAAACGATGGGTCTCAGACTTTTCCTTCTTGGCGTTACATACAAATGCACAAACTTATTATACCCTGTACCACAGTAGTGGTGAAGGGTATAAACATGGGCTGATACACACAAAAAAATATTTTTTTGATTCAATCACGAAATTCATTGATTCAATTAATTTTTTAATTGAAATGTCTTCAATCACAGAAATGATAGTATCAATTAAAAAATTAATTGACACTCATTTAAAAAGTTATTTGATACTATTAATTTGTGTGATTAATTTTTATTCAATTAAAAAATTTGTTGATTCAATTAAATTTTTAATTAAATTTTTTTTAAAACGCAATTAAGATTTTAATTGGAAAAATGTTCGTGAAATTTTTTTCTGTGTAGACACCATTTTCGGTACACCCATTTGTGGTCCTAAAATACCTCTCGATTTCCAATTTCAGACAACTCGGATTGAAAATACGGTTCCTAGAAGCTCAAGACCCCAATTCGGGTGGTCGGTTTATATGGGGGCTATATCAAAACCTCGACCGATATAGCCCATCTTCGAACCTGACCTGCCCGCAAACAAAAAACGAATCTGTGGCAAATCGAAGGGCGTTAGCAACATTATTGAAAGATGTAGCGTGATTACAATAAACAGATATACGGACATGGTTATATCGTCTTAGAATTTCTCCCTGAACAAGAATATAAACACTTTATATAGTTGGAAATCGATATTTCGATGTGTTACAAACGGAATGACAAACTTATTATACCCCCATCGCCATTCTAATTATAAGAATATAGAGTAATATCAAATCGCTAGGAATGCAGTATGGTGTCTATATCCGAATCGGAATCTTCCTCCAGATATTTTTTGGCGTGATAGGAAGCCAAAACTGCCTTTAGTCCCAAAATCTTGAATTTATTTTCAATACTGTTACAAAAGAACAGGAAATGTGAAGAGGAAAAAAGAGGGCGGTTTGTTAGCCTTGTTATTGATCGATTTGGAAATAGAAATGGTTTACTTCTTTGACACTTAAACAAAATTATCAACAAAAATGTTAATTCTTCTTATCGCAAGCCCTACAAATATCTCTAATCAAGACTATCTGCACACTTTGCCTTCCGCTTTCATATTGTCTAAAGGTTCATATTCCAATATCGCAGTATGGAGGGTGATAAACGTCATTCTCAATGTCATAGATTTATTTGTTTATGTCAGATTTCCCTAAAATAGTCAATGGAATTGAATCATTACCCCAAACAAACAAACTGTCAATAATAAAAATGAAGTCCAAGGTTGATGGCACAATTGTTTTTTATGCGCTTCATTGGAAATTCCAAAATGTTAATAATATTACGACTTCCTCACCATCATCATCGGAAAAGTTCCCAAATACTATTCCCCATTTCCCATTTGTATTGGCTAAAATTGAAGTTCAAATAGGAAAAACTTAATATATTCATCACACATGGTCTAAATGATGATGATTACTCATCACCAAACATGTGATGCCCCATCGCTGCTGATAGCTGGTCATTCATCCATGCATTCATTCTATTTCCCATATTTCTTTTTCTTAAGGCATATTTTTAGCCTATTGAGAAAGATTCCTCGATTCTTTGGCATTGCCGTATAATGCGGCAAATTTCTTCTTCGTTTTACTTCCTTGGCCTCGGTGGCGTGGAGTATCATCTATGGCTCATCGTTGTTTTCCCCCACTATTGTCTATGGTTTGGGAGTGTATGCGTGTGTATGTGTGTGCTTGGGTTCTTCGTTCTATATTTGTACCAAATTACTATAAAATGAAATAAACTAAAGTTTCTTTTCCCATTATTCCATCTTCCTCATTATTATGTTAATGTGCATGTCTTTTGTTTTTAGTTTTTTCCTGTGTTTTTTTTTAATTCTTTTACTGTTTATATTTGTACTCTGCCTAGTTTTGAATGTATTTATTGTGTTACCGAATTTAAAGGGGTAAATGCATACAGGCCGGCCGAAACCGTAATGTTAATTCCGTCTAAAAGCTGCAAAATCTCTCGAAGAGATATTATTATTATCTTTATATGTAATTTGAAGCCTTAAAGGCCAATTGAGGTAAATTACAATAAATCTACTAAAGAATAACTCCCCGAAACAAAGCTTTACTTATAATCTAAAATGGTTAGAGGTATGGAATTAAAGTGATCACAAATATAAACTTCTTAAGTCTAAAAAAAAAATATAAAATTTTATAATTTTCAATAAAAAAAACTAAATCTGATCTGAGATATCTGATCAGTTCGATGTTAACATAATGAGGCTGGCCTCCAAAGGACACAATAGAGGCTAAACTAGGAAAAGACTTGCATATTTCGACATGCTTCTTGAAATTTGATTGATTAAAATCGGGAAAAGGTGAGATTCTGGTTAGGGGTACAAAAGTCAAAAATCAAATTTTTGTCAAAAAATATTGGAAGTCGACCTTTTGATATTTTTGAAAACCGATATGATGTTGGTCAAACTCAAAATTAAATTAATTTCTATGATAAGTCTCAGAGTATACGTAGACCAAATATTTTAAACGGGTTACATATGAAACAGAGCTCGACCGAATAATCGGATTCAGCCCTAGAATTCTATAGTCGGCCACGAATTGGACCTCGGTTTCGTCTTCAGCCCAATATTGGATTTTTGCCAAATCTTGGCTTCGGCCAAAAATTTTCTCTTTTGTCGAGCTCTAATTTCTACAGACATACGTTCAATATGAAAATTTTAAAATGTCGAAAAGTCGACATTTTCACTTTTTAAGGCATTCGATACGGTCAACCATGTCAGACTTGCCGAGGACATCGAGAACACTTCCCTACCCAGTGTTGCCAGTATTTTTCTGGCTCTTGTCCCCAAATTATGATGTTTTCGTCCCCAAATATCCCCAATTTAAATTTAAATTCCTCACAAAAATCCCCAATACATTTTTGACAAGTTTTTTTTTTTTTTTTTTTGAAAAAAATTAAAGGCTCTACTGTAGAAAATCAGTAATAATTTAAAAATTACAATTTTGTCAAATCATGCAAGCTGCAATAACATAAAGATTTCGAATCACAATTCCAAGAGACTGGTGATCGTCTTCAAATGTTAGGTTAGGTTATGTGGCAGCCCGATGTATCAGGCTCACTTAGACTATTCAGTCCATTGTGATACCACAGTGGTGAACTTCTCTCTTATCACTGAGTGCTGCCCGATTCCATGTTAAGCTCAATGACAAGGGTCCTCCTTTTTATAGCCGAGTCCGAACGGCGTTCCACATTCCAGTGAAACCACTTAGAGAAGCTTTGAAACCCTCAGAAATGTCACCAGCATTACTGAGGTGGGATAATCCACCGCTGAAAAACTTTTTGGTGTTCGGTCGTAGCAAGAATCGAACCCATGACCTTGTGTATGCAAGGCGGGCATGCTAACCATTGCACCACGGTGGCTCCCAAATGTCTTCAAATGCTGAATATATGAATAAGTTTTCGGCAACCTTGTATTTATGAACGAAAATTTACTTCTAAATATTCATGTAGTAAAATTTGGTGGTAGTTGGTAGAATTATACCAGAAATGGTAGATTTTTTTCTTGTTTGGTAGATTGTTAGAATTTTTATATAGAAATAAACTTCTGAGAAAATTTTTCTATATAAATAAAATTTTGACAAAATTTTCTATAGAAATAAAATTTTGACAAAATTTTCTATAGACATACAATTTTAACAAAATTTTCTATAGAAATAAAATTTTGACAAAATTTTCTATAGAAACAAAATTTTGACAAAATTTTCTATAGAAATAAAATTTTGACAAAATTTTCTATAACATTTTTTTTTTAAATTTTCTATAAAAATAAAATGTTGACAAAATTTTCTATAGACGTAAAATTTTGACAAAATTTTCTATAGACATAAAATTTTGACAAAATTTTCTATAGAAATAATTTTTTGAAAAAATTTTCTATAGAAATAAAATTTTGACAAAATTTTCTATAGAAATAAAATTTTGACAAAATTTTCTATAGAAATAAAATTTTGACAAAATTTTCTATAGAAATAAAATTTTGACAAAATTTTCTATAGAAATAAAGTTTTGACAAAATTTTCTATAGAAATAAAATTTTGACAAAATATTCTATAGAAATAAAATTTATTTCTATAGAAATAAAATTTTGACAAAATTTTCTATAGAAATAAAATTTTGACAAAATTTTCTATATATTGACAAAAAGGTTAAACCGATTTCTCAAAAAAAAATCCCCAAATTTATGGAAATTCCCCACCAAATCCCCATGTCCTGAACTCAGAAATTTTTTCAATTCAATTTCAATTTATTGAGACAATACAATAAGCCAAATGAGGCCAATAATAGTGTACTGCCTTTTTAGTAATTCTTAATTCTATATATCACTATAAAAGTACTAAATTCAAATAAATACATATTAATTCCATGGATTAACATGACCATCTATCTATAACTATTTATCTATTCATATATATTTATTCATTTATATATCTATTCATTTCGTCCCCATACACGAATAAATATCCCCAATTTGGGGAAAAATACCCAATACTGGCAACACTGTCCCTACCGGCAGGTACCTTACGTTTGGTTATTAATTATCAGTGCGGGCGCCAGTGGCATGTGGAATTTAGGGATAAAAAGTCGAGACCTCATAGGGTGATATCTCTGGCACTATTCAACCACTACTTATCCTCTATTGTACCCCTCCAGACGACGTTGAGATTGTATCATATGACATGACGGCATAAGTAGGCAGGCTGTTGAATGTTAGAGACGACAGCGAGATAATACCAAATATTATCGATATCCGCCACCAAATCTTCAGCCACACTATTCAATAGATGGAAGAAAGAAGTTCCAAGGCAGTTGAATGTTAGAGTCGATGGCGAGATTATTCCGAGTACAAACTACCCCAAGATTCTGGGGGTTACATTCAACAGCCCTTACAAGTCATTTGTCGATGCTACTGCAATTTACGATAAGTCCTCAAGTCGCTTGCCGGCAGCACTTGGGGTGCGCCAGTATAGACATCTCAATCATGCAACACGAAGTGGAATACCATACAGATCTGTAAGAACTCTGCCCTTAGAATTGCGACAGGATGTCTCCCCAGCACTGAATCCCCTTTATTTGGAGGCCAAGATCATTCCTGTGCGAAGACACAATTACATGTTGTCAAAGCAGTATCTCCTATGTTTTTATCGCAGTAACTATCAAAAGGGAAAGTTGTTCCAGGTCTGAAACCAGGGAAACAGGTACATCTTGGAGACTCGTATCGACCAATTACTCTTCTTTCTCCCATTACGGATATTCACAGAAAAAAATTCACGAAAATTTTTTCAATTAAAATTTTAATTGAGTTTTAAAAAATATTCAATTAAAAATTTAAGTGCTTCAACAAATTTTTTAATTGAAACAAAAATCAATCACAAACATTAATAGTATCAAGTAATTTCTTATTTGGATCAATTAATTTTTTAATTGACCTTCAATTAAGTTTTTAATTGGTCTTCAATTAATTTTTTAATTGATACTATCATTTCTGTAATTGAAGACATTTCAATTAAAAAAATAATTGAATCAATTAATATCGTGATTGAATCAGAAATTTTTTTTGTGTGTTCTGGAATCTATTTTACTACCCTATTTCACAGAACGTCAGCATGGTTCCCGCTCGGGCAGCAGTACGACCACTGTGTTGTGTGAAATAACAGCCAACATTGCTGAGGGATTGAATCGTAAGAGGCCGCATAAACGTTCGATTCTCGTAGCATTGGACTTGTCTAAAGCGTTTGATACAGTGAACCATACCATCCTCTTTGGGAACTTCCCTCTCTAATAATCTTATGAGATGATTGGCGAACTGAATGGCTGGCAGACAGTCCCATGTGGAATTCAGAGGAAAAAGATCTTCGACTAGGAGTAATAATTAAGGTGTACCTCAAGGCGGTGTACTGCTCCCCTCCTTTTTAACATTTACGTGGCATGAGCTCCCTTTCCACCATCAGATGTTCACTTTATCACCTATGCGGACGACTGTTCCATAGTGACATCAGGTAGGGACATCAGGTAGCTTGAGGACGGTGACCATTTTCACATCGTGGGTCAAGGAAGTGAACCTGGAACTCGATTTCCACATTCGTGGCCAGAGTATCCCCACATTCAAGAATCCCAAGGTTCTTGGTGTGACCTTTGGTGGACTGTTCCCCTTTTGGGAAACATGCGAAAATGGTACACACAAAAAAAGATTCCTGATTCAATCACGAAATTAATTAATCCAATGTCTTGAATCACAGAAGTGATAGTATCAGTTAAAAAATTAATTGATCCAATTAAAAAATTAATTGATACTATTAATTTTTGTGATTGATTTTTCTATTAATTAAAAAATTTGTTGAATCAATTACATTTTTAATTGAATATTTTTTAAAACTCAATTAAAATTCTAATTGGAAAAGTTTTCGTGAAAATTTTTTCTGTGTAGCTAAAAATGTTGGGAGTAGAAACAAGATCCTGAAGGAGAGTAACCTCCTGATGACTGGTAGCACCTGAGGGAAAGATAGACACTATACAAAAGACCTATGACACTCTCAGTAGTAGCGTTACCCAAGGGAAAATTTCAAATGGTACAAAATACTGCGTTGCGGATTGCCACTCCAAAACACCAAACCACCAGAACAGCATCTGCAACATGAGACCAAAATGCAATCGGTGAGGCAACACTGCACTCTCCTCCTCCGGTGGGTGATAAAAGTGCAGAGGGATAAACCAACCAAACCATGCCACATCCAGGAGGGTACCAACCGAAAGAGTCAAGCCCACTCGGTTTGATTTTAGGAAGGATATTCAGTCAATAGAGCACTTGATCGACGATGACAATCATAAGGGAATAGGGGCGGCACACACGGCAGCGGTTCAGATGGCTATAGATTCCTGTCAGTGCAGCGTTGTGCTGGGCGATGGCCACCACCTGTTAGCGACGATGAGAGATGGCTTCCTAGAGAGACCAGGACGGTGATACCTCAGCTAAGATCTGGCATCTCCAGGTACTTGAATAGTTATCTCTCTCTTCTGAGCCCGAATTGTGGACAGTCGCCTCACATAACTAGGCAACTCTTAGCTTGTCCTGCGAAGCCAACAGACCTGACACCTACATCAGTCTGGACTCATTCAGTAGAGGCAGTTCGCTTAGTCCAACTGGATGTAGAAGCCTAAATGCCTAACCCTAATAATTTGTTGGTTTTGTCTTTTATTTTCCCAATTTGTCTTCACACATAAATTCCCAGGGGCTACAACAACAACAACAACATAGGGCGAAATGTTAAAATTTTTAAAAATTCGAAAGGTCGAAAAGACGACTTTTCCAAATATTGATTTCTATTATAAATCAAAATTTGGAAATGTGACTCTGAATCGTTTAGTATCAAATTCATATACATACAAAGAAATGCCAAATAAGTAAGACAGCCAAATATAAAATGCTTAATACTATTAAACCGAAACGAAATATTCGGAAGGCCTATGGTTCATATCAGAACTCACAATTGTATGGTTTTTTGTAGATTTCACTCAATATAACCATGCATTGTGTTTAGTGACAATTACTAAGCATTTTATCATTGGTTTTTGTTGGCATCCCTTGTTATTGCTGTTGTTGTTGATTTCACTGTTGCTATTACTGCTGCTGTTGTTGTCATTGTCCCCAAACGCATCGGCAAGCGGCAAACTCAAAACATAAAAAAATACACCATCCCATGTATAATTTTAATACTACGCGCTGCTATACGCTAATCGCCACCATACTCATCATATACGAAGTTTTTTTCATTGTAGTCACTCAGACCGTCATCATTTTTTTTTTTTTTTGGTTTTGTTTTATTTTGTCTGCTAGCGTGCGTACGTGCGTGTGTCTGGCTGCCCGGCTGGGTAGTGCGAATTTCAAAACCCAGCCCCAAAACTCAGCATTGTAAATAGTATGTAAAGGAAAAGAAGATATAGCAAAAAAAACATTGCATGTTCTAATTTTATAAACTACATACTCGTCGAAGTTGTTGTCATAGAAAAATTGGCAAACACTGATGTGATGCCAAAAGGGACCAACTATTTATTGGCATCACTGGGAGCCACAGTGAAAGTGAAGTCATATCTTCCAACCCAGTTCACGTAATATGTACTGATGTATACATCTAATGATCTAACAATGAAAGGGGGTTTGTTTTTAATTTGCAAGCGTAAACGCGGCATTAGAGAATATCTCCAATATAGGGTATATGGTATTTCCATAAAATTCCTAAGTGATGATCATAAAAAAATGCCTTCTAACGCAGTATAGAAATAAAAAATTGACAAAATTTTCTATAGAAATAAAATTTTGACAAAATGTTCTATAGAAATAAAATTTTGACAAAATTTTCTCTAGAAATAAAATTTTGACAAAATTTTCTATAGAAATAAAAATTTGACAAAATTTTCTATAGAAATAAAATTTTGACAAAATTTTCTATAGAAATAAAAATTTGACACAATTTTCTATAGAAATAAAATTTTGACAAAATTTTTATATAGAAATAAAATTTTGACAAAATTTTCTATAGGAATATAATTTTGACAAAATTTTTATATAGAAAGAAAATTTTGACAAAATTTTTGTATAGAAATAAAATTTTGACAAAATTTTCTATAGGAATAAATTAAATTGGATTGACTAAAATTTTAACAAATTTTCTATAGAAATAAAATGTTGACAAAGTTTTCTATAGAAATAAAATTTGTTGTTGTTTTTGATTTCAGCTTAAAACTATTTTCGGAAGTTCATGCGTGGTTCACTTTTGGGTTTAGTGAACTGCCTGAATTTATTCTGATAATTGGTTGATAGTTTTGCTGCAAATAGAGGATGCTGATGAGGAATGTGTTAATTCCGAAACGTGCGTCCATCCAACCATCTTGCAGTCTATGGGGCTTTGCCCAAATAAATTTGACAAACATTCTTTTCCTCTGTTGTTTAAGCTACACTTGTAGTTTAGGTTTTAAGCTGAAATCCAAAACAACAACAACGATTAAAGAAAAAAACTAACAATAACGAAATAAAGTTTTGACAAAATTTTCTATAGAAATAAAATTTTGACAAAATTTTCTATAGAAATAAAATTTTGCCAAATTTTTGTATAGAAATCAAATTTGACAAAATTTTTATAAAGAAAGAAAATTTTGATAAAATGTTTGTATAGAAATAAAATTTTGACAAAATTTTCTAAAGAAATAAAATTGTGACAAAATTTTCTATAGAAATAAAATTTAGACAAAATTTTCTATAGAAATAAAATTTTTGTATAGAAATAAAATTTGACAAAATTTTTATATAGAAATACAATGTTGCCAAAATTTTTTATAGAAACACAATTTTGCCAAAATTTTCTATAGAAATAAAATTTTGTCAAAATTTTCTATAGAAATAAAATTTAGACAAAATTTTCTATAGAAATAAAATTTTGACAACATTTTTCTATGGAAATGAAATTTTGACAAAATTTTCTACAGAAATAAAACTTTGATAAAACTTTCTCTAGAAATAAAATTTTTACAAAAATTTTCTATAAAAATAAAATTGTGACAAAATTTTCTATAGAAATAAAATTTTGACAAAATTTTTGTATAGAAATAAAATTTGACAAAAATTTTATATAGAAAGAAAATTTTGACAAAATTTTTGTATAAAAATAAAATTTTGACAAAATTTTCCATAAAAGTAAAATATTGACAAAATGTTTGACAAAATTTTTGTATAGAAAGAAAATTTAGACAACATTTTTGTATAGAAATAAAATTTTGACAAAATTTTCTATAGAAATAAAATTTCGACAAAATTTTCTATAGAAAGAAAATTTTGAAAAAAATTTGAAAAAATTCTATAGAAATAATATTATGACAAAATTTTTGTATAGAAATAAAATTTTCAAAATTTTTGTATTAAAATAGAATTTTGAGAAAATTTTCTATAGAAATAAAATTTTGCCAAAATTTTCTATAGAAATAAAATTTTGCCAAAATTTTCTATAGAAATACAATTTTGACAAAATTTTCTATAGAAATAAAATTTTGACAAATTTTTCTATAGAAATATTTTGACAAAAAATTTTGTATAGAAATAAAATTTTGACAAAATTTTTGTATAGAAGTAGAATTTTGACAAAATTTTCTATAGAAAAAAAATTTTGACAAAATTTTTGTATAGAAATAAAATTCGGACAAAATTTTTGTATAGAAATAAAATTTTGACAAAATTTTCTATATAAATAAAATTTTGACGAAATTTTCTATAGAAATAAAATTATGACAAAATTTTCCATAAAAGTAAAATATTTGTATAGAAATAAAATTTGACAAAATTTTTGTATAGAAAGAAAATTTAGACAAAATTTTTGTATAGAAATAAAATTTTGACAAAATTTTTGTATAGAAATAAAATTTTGACAAAATTTTCTATAGAAATAAAATTTTGAAAAAATTTTCCATAGAAATAAAATTTCGACAAAATTTTCTATAGAAAGAAAATTTTGAAAAAATTCTATAGAAATAATATTTGGACAAAATTTTTGTATAGAAATAAAATTTTCAAAATTTTTGTATCAAAATAGAATTTTGAGAAAATTTTCTATCGAAATAAAATTTTGCCAAAATTTTCTATAGAAATAAAATTTTGCCAAAATTTTCTATAGAAATAAAATTTTGCCAAAATTTTCTATAGAAATACAATTTTGACAAAATTTTCTATAGAAATAAAATTTTGACAAAATTTTCTATAGAAATAAAATTTTGACAAAAATTTTTTTATATAAATAAAATTTTGACAAATTTTTTGTATAGAAATAACAATTTAAAAAATTTTTTCTATAGAATTAAAATTTTGTTAACATTTGCTATAGAAATAAAATTTAGACAAAATTTTCTATAAAAATAAAATTTTGTCAAAATTTTCTATAGGAATAAAATTTAGACAAAATTTTCTATAGAAATAAAATTTTGTCAATATTTTTCTATGGAAATAAAATTTTGACAAAATTTTCTATAGAAATAAAACTTTGATAAAACTTTCTCTAGAAATAAAATTTTTACAAAAATTTTCTATAAAAATAAAATTGTGACAAAATTTTCTATAGAAATAAAATTTTGACAAAATTTTTGTATAGAAATAAAATTTGACAAAAATTTTATATAGAAAGAAAATTTTGACAAAATTTTTGTATAAAAATAAAATTTTGACAAAATTTTCCATAAAAGTAAAATATTGACAAAATGTTTGACAAAATTTTTGTATAGAAAGAAAATTTAGACAACATTTTTGTATAGAAATAAAATTTTGACAAAATTTTCTATAGAAATAAAATTTTGACAAAATTTTCTATAGAAATAAAATTTTGAAAAAATTTTCCATAGAAATAAAATTTCGACAAAATTTTCTATAGAAAGAAAATTTTGAAAAAAATTTGAAAAAATTCTATAGAAATAATATTTTGACAAAATTTTTGTATAGAAATAAAATTTTCAAAATTTTTGTATTAAAATAGAATTTTGAGAAAATTTTCTATAGAAATAAAATTTTGCCAAAATTTTCTATAGAAAGAAAATTTTGCCAAAATTTTCTATAGAAATACAATTTTGACAAAATTTTCTATAGAAATAAAATTTTGACAAATTTTTCTATAGAAATATTTTGACAAAAAATTTTGTATAGAAATAAAATTTTGACAAAATTTTTGTATAGAAGTAGAATTTTGACAAAATTTTCTATAGAAAAAAAATTTTGACAAAATTTTTGTATAGAAATAAAATTCGGACAAAATTTTTGTATAGAAATAAAATTTTGACAAAATTTTCTATATAAATAAAATTTTGACGAAATTTTCTATAGAAATAAAATTATGACAAAATTTTCCATAAAAGTAAAATATTTGTATAGAAATAAAATTTGACAAAATTTTTGTATAGAAAGAAAATTTAGACAAAATTTTTGTATAGAAATAAAATTTTGACAAAATTTTCTATAGAAATAAAATTTTGAAAAAATTTTCCATAGAAATAAAATTTCGACAAAATTTTCTATAGAAAGAAAATTTTGAAAAAATTCTATAGAAATAATATTTGGACAAAATTTTTGTATAGAAATAAAATTTTCAAAATTTTTGTATCAAAATAGAATTTTGAGAAAATTTTCTATCGAAATAAAATTTTGCCAAAATTTTCTATAGAAATAAAATTTTGCCAAAATTTTCTATAGAAATAAAATTTTGCCAAAATTTTCTATAGAAATACAATTTTGACAAAATTTTCTATAGAAATAAAATTTTGACAAAATTTTTTTATATAAATAAAATTTTGACAAATTTTTTGTATAGAAATAACAATTTAAAAAATTTTTTCTATAGAATTAAAATTTTGTTAACATTTGCTATAGAAATAAAATTTAGACAAAATTTTCTATAAAAATAAAATTTTGTCAAAATTTTCTATAGGAATAAAATTTAGACAAAATTTTCTATAGAAATAAACTTTTGTCAATATTTTTCTATGGAAATAAAATTTTGACAAAAATTTTCTATAAAAATAAAATTGTGACAAAATTTTCTATAGAAATAAAATTTTGAAATTTGTACAGAAATAGAATTTTGACAAAATTTTTGTATAGAAATAAAATGTTGACAAAATTTTCTATAGAAATACAATTTTGCCAAAATTTTCTATAGAAATAAAATTTGGTCAAAATTTTCTATAGAAATAAAATTTTTACATTTTCTTTAGAAATAAAATATTGACAAAATTTTTCTATGGAAATAAAATTTTGACAAAAATTTTCTATAAAAAAAATTGTGACAAAATTTTCTATAAAAATAAATTTTTGACAAAATTTTCTATAGAAATAAAATTTTGACAAAATTTTCTATAGAAATAAAATTTTGACAAAATTTTCTATAGAAATAAAATTTTGACAAAATTTTCTATAGAAATAAAATTTTGATACAATTTGATTAGGAGAGTATCATGATCTTCTTGTTTGCAATAGATCATGTCTTTCCACAATATTTACTTGTCTCCTCTTTTTTATTCTCTGGATAAACAATATGGAGCACTAGTTATTGTTCTGCATGATTCCCCGTCCGGCAATGGAAACTAGTATTTTAAAATATTTCCTTATAGATCAATCTAATTAGGCTATCTGCTGTCGCTCTTCTAAGCTGTTGTCTGTCTTCTATATTTGCCTATTACCTAATATGATCAAATGTTAAGCATATCCAATCCAAGTTATAAGTGACCACACTGTCTACTGTCGGCAACACGTCGAAAAAAAAACTGAATTTTGAAATTAATAAACCGGAATGTAGGTTTCAAATAACAACGACATGCAATATCATGGGCGACAAGAACTTGAATGAGTGACAAGATTTTAATCTAACATGGGAAGTTTTTTTGTTTTAATTCTTAGGAATGCTCTAAAATCAGACAAAACTTTCTCAATATAATACAGGTGATGAGAAAAAAATTACACTTGAATTGTGAAACATTTCAAAACGTTTAAAAAATTAAGTGCATGTCGTCACACGTTGCTATTGTTGTTTTTTTTTTTATTTTTTTCCTTATATAAAACTCAACAGAAATGAAAACAAGTTTTCGTTTAACTTGAAACTGAACTGAGACACCTTCTAATGACATTACCATAGATAAAGAAAGACTTGTCTCGTTGTTTAATATTTCAAACTAGTCCACAATAGAACTAAAGCCCATAACCAGTAGATTTCGCATATCTACAAAAACCAAAAACACAATTCAGTTTGATCTTGACTTTTTCTCTAGACGAATGGTGGTTGGAAGTGCAAAGTTAGTTCCGGTTAATTCGAAACAAATCGTTTATTTTTTGTGTTTTACACAAACTTTTTAATCACAAAACAATTTCACTGGAATTGAGAGGGGTCGGATGTAAAAATAAAAAGAAAATACAAAATATTATAATTAATTATAAATTCAACATAGCAATCAATTAGCAAAGTTCATATGATTTTTTTTATACCTTTGTTTTTGTTTGAATTTGTTATTATAAACAATCAAAATGAAATTGAAAATTTTTATATCCAAGATTTTTTTATATATGATGGTGTATGGTGAATCACTGGTTCTTCTTTGAATATACTATATATATATATATACCGGGTGTGTGATTATAAAGCTTGGCATGTTAGCCTGCCTTGCTCATCTTCAACAAAAATAAAATTTAAATATACTACGTATTTTCGCATAATTCAAACGCAAATATATATAACTTGAAATTTGAACTGGTTTTTAATGGCGCTAAAGATGTGATTGTTTTTTTGTTTTAATCTTTTTTTCTATTGTATGAATTGCGAAGCTAACAAATATACAATGCAAAAACCATTTGATGAATATATAAAAATATCAAAAAAAGTCTTATTGTAAAAGTTCATTAGAATAATAATGTGGTCCTGCCTATTTCAATTCAATTGATAAACAAAGAGAGAAAGATTACAAAACGTTGAAACTATCATGGCCGTTATATTGAAATTGTAAATTAGAATTTAGGTTAGATTAAAATGGCTATCATTGATAAAGTTGAGTTGAATTTAAAAATGTTCGCTCGTATTTTATCTAAATTCAAATGGAAAGCATGCGTTTGTGCCCATAGAAGAAAGTAAAATTGGACAAACGAAAACTAACAATAGGCTGTGCTCATAACCATTACCTTGGTGGATATTATCTTATTTAGAAATTGCTCTATACAAATCAATTGAAGAAAACTAACGTATTTAGACATTTTCTCCAATTATGCTTACATAAAGACTTCGTGGATAGTAATCACATCTTTCAATTAGTTACACCCTCCTTCATACGAGGGTGCTAAAAAAATTGTCATTGTGTATATTAGAGAACAAACCCGAAAAATTTTAATTTATATAGAACAATTTTGGCAAAATTTTATTTCTATAGAAAATTTTTGCAAAATTTTATTTCTATCGAAAAATTTTGTCAAAATTTTATATCTATAGAAAATTTTTGCAAAATTTTATTTCTATCGAAAATTTTTGGCAAAATTTTATTTCAATAAAAAATTTTTAGCAAAATTTTATTTCTGTAGAAAATTTTGCTAAAATTATAATTCTATAGAAAGTTTTGTCAAAATTTTATTTCTATAGAAAATTTTGTCAAAATTTTATTTCTATAGAAAATTTTGTCAAAATCTTATTTCTATAGAAAATTTTGTCAAAATTTTATTTCTATAGAAAATTTTGTCAAAATTTTATTTTTATAGAAAAAACTGTCAAAATATTATTTCTATAGAAAATTTTGTCTACTTTTTATTTTTATAGAAAATTTTGTCAAAATTCTATTTCTCTAGAAAATGTTCTCAAAATTTTATTTCTATAGAACATTTTTTTCAAAATTTTATTTCTATAGAAATTTTTTCAAAATTTTATTTCTACAAAAAGTTTTTTCAACATTTTATTTCTATAGAAAATATTGTCAAAATTTTCTTTTTATAGCAGATTTTGCCAAAATTTTATTTCTAAAGAAATTTTTTGACAAAATTGTAATTCTATAGAAAATTTTTTCAAAATTTTATTTCTATAGAAAATGTTTGGCAAAATTTCATGTCTATAGAAAATTTTTGGCAAAATTTTATTTCTACACAAAAAATGTGTCAAAATTTTATTTCTATAGAAAATTTTTTCAAAATTTTATTTCTATAGAAAATTTTGTCCAAATTGTTTTTCTATAAAAAAATTTTGTCAAAATTTTATTTCTCTAGAAAATGTTCTCAAAATTTTATTTTTATAGAAATTTTTGTCAAACATTTTTTTATAGAAAATTGTGTCAAAATCAAAATTTTATTTATTTCTATAGAACATTTTTGGCAAAATTTTATTTCTATAGAGAATTTTTAGCAAAATTTTATTTCTACAAAAAATTTTTTCAACATTTTATTTCTATAGAAAATATTGTCAAAATTTCCTTTTTATAGCAGATTTTGCCAAAATTTTATTTCTAAAGAAATTTTTTGACAAAATTGTAATTCTATAGAAAATTTTTTCAAAATTTTATTTTTATAGAAGATTTTGTCAAAATTTTATTTCTATAGAAAAATTTTTGCAAAATTGTATTTCTATAAAAAAATTTTGTCAAAGTGTATTTCTACAGAAATTTTTTGGCAAAATTTTATTTCTAAAAAAAATCTTTTTCAACATTTTATTTCTGTAGAAAATTTTGCCAAAATTTTATTTTAATAGCAGATTTTGCCAAAATTTTATTTCTATAGAAATTTTTTTCAAAATTTTATTTCTATAGAAAATTTTGTCAAAATTTTATTTCTATAGCAAATTTAGTCAAAATTTTATTTCTATAGGAAATTTTGTCAAAATTTTATTTCTATAGTAAATTTTGTCAAACATTTTATTTTTATAGAACATTTTTGGGAACATTTTATTTTTATAGAACATTTTTGGCAACATTTTATTTCTATAGAAAATTTTTGACAAAATTGTAATTCTATAGAAAATTTTTTCAAAATTTTATTTCTATAGAAATTTTTTCAAAATTTTATTTCTACAAAAAGTTTTTTCAACATTTTATTTCTATAGGAAATATTGTCAAAATTTTCTTTTTATAGCAGATTTTGCCAAAATTTTATTTCTAAAGAAATTTTTTGACAAAATTGTAATTCTATAGAAAATTTTTTCAAAATTTTATTTCTATAGAAAATTTTTGGCAAACTTTTTTTCTATAGAAAATTTTCTCAAAATTTTATTTCTATAGAAAATTTTGTCAAAATTTTATTTCTATAGAAAATTTTTGCAAACTGTTATTTCTATGAAAAATTATGTCAAAAATTTATTTCTATACAAAATGTTTGGCAAAATTTTATTTATACACAAAAATTGTGTCAAAATTTTATTTCTATAGAAAATTTTGTCAAAAATTTATTTCTATAGACAATTTTGTCAAAATTTTATTTCTATAGAAAATTTTGTCAAAATTTTAGTTCTATAGAAAATTTTTGGCAAAATTTTATTTCTATAGAAAATTTTGTCAAAATTTTATTTCTATAGCAAATTTTGTCAAAATTTTATTTCTATAGAAAATTTTGTCAAAATTTTATTTCTATAGAAAATTTTGTCAAAATTTTATTTCTATAGAAAATGTTTGTCAAAATTTTATTTCTATAGAAAATGTTTGGCAAAATTTCAAGTCTATAGAAAATTTTTTGGCAAAATGTTATTTCTACACAAAAATTGTGTCAAAATTTTATTTCTATAGAAAATTTTGTCAAAATTTTATTTATATAGAAAACTTTCTGAAAATGTTATTTCCAACATATAGAAAATTTTGTCAACATTTTATTTCTATAGAAAATTTTGTCAAAATTTTATTTCTATAGAAAATTTTTGGCAAAATTGTATTTCTATGAAAAATTATGTCAAAATTTTATTTCTATAGAAAATGTTTGGCAAAATTTCATTTCTATAGAAAATTTTTGTCAAAATTTTATTTCTATAGAAAATTTTGTCAAAAATTTATTTCTATAGAAAATTTTGTCAAAATTTTATTTCTATAGAAAATTTTGTCAAAATTTTATTTCTATAGAAAATTTTTGTTAAAATTTTATTTATATAGACAATTTTGTCAAAATTTTATTTCTATAGAAAATTTTTGGCAAAATTTTATTTCTATGAAAAATTATGTCAAAATTTTATTTCTATAGAAAATTTTTGGCAAAATTTTATTTCTACACAAAAATTGTGGCAAAATTTTATTTCTATAGAAAATTTTGTCAAAATTTTATTTCTATAGAAAATTTTCTCAAAATTTTAGTTCTATTGAAACATTTTGACAAAATTGTATTTCTATAGAAACAAATTTATATTTGACAAAATTTTATTTCTATAGAAAATTGTTGTTAAAATTTTATTTATATAGAAAATTTTGTCAAAATTTTATTTCTATAGAAAATTTTTGGCAAAATTTTATTTCTATAGAAAATGTTTGGCAAAATTTCATTTCTATAGAAAATTTTTGTCAAAATTTTATTTGTACATAAAAATTGTGGCAAAATTTTATTTCTATAGAAAATTTTGTCAAAAATTTATTTCTATAGAAAATTTTGTCAAAATTTTATTTCTATAGAAAATTTTCTCAAAATTTTAGTTCTATTGAAAATTTTTGACAAAATTGTATTTCTATAGAAACAAATTTGTATTTGACAAAATTTTATTTCTATAGAAAATTGTGTGAAAATTTTATTTTTATTGAAAATTTTTGTCAAAATTGTTTTTCTGTAGAAAATTTTATCAAAATTTTATTTCTATAGAAAATTTTGTTAAAATTTTTTTCCAAATTTTGAAAATGTCGAAAAGTTTATTTTGATTCTGTTATCAATGCCTAATGCATAATACACAAATAATGTTTTTAGAATTATTTATAGCAAATGCATTCGTTCCATTTATTTAAAGTGCCATAAAAAAACAAATTCTATGCGTTATGCATTCGCATGAAACAGCCGACTCATGTGGCATATCTCTAGCCATTATGATATTAATCTCAATTAAGCAAATATTTATAGCAATTGCCTTATGTTCTGCTCATATCTCTAAACATAATTAGAAAGAAGATAAAATAGTAGGAAATAGAGCTATATATTTAACAAAGTATATTTAGAAAAAGTATGATTTGCATGCACCTCGCTAACATAGGATATTCTAAAAATAAAACCGGGGTCATTGTTCTTATTGAATAACAATATAAATGTACGGTTTTATCGACACCACTTTAGATTGTTTTTCCTTATAATTATTATTAATGCCAATAATGCGACATAAAACAATTTATTTAACAAAAAAAAGCTCCAAGGTATATATTAATAAATTATACAGATCATTCACATATAGTTTGTGGTTGAAAAAAAAAAAACAGAAAAAAACAGAAAAAACAGATGCCGACAATGGATTATTGTCTTTGTCATCGATAGTCATTGTATGCATTGAAGATGCTGCAATTATTCATGGTTAATATCCATATTTCTGTTATGTGCCTTCATTAAGTTAACAGATCTCACAAGGGCTTGGTTACATTTACGGCATCTAAATTTATTCAGTGGCGAAAAAAACTCCAAGGTATGTGAATTATGAAAAAATTTCCAAAATTTCTTTGGCCTTGTGATTACCTTGTTATGGTTTTTGGCTCTTTCTACAATAGATATTTTGGCTTAATTTAAAAAATAAAAACTTCATTTGAAAATTCAACCATAAAATAAGAGGTGTGAATTAAATTGCGAAATCATTAAAATTAAAAAAGAAAGAAAAAACAAGTTGAGCTATTTGCACAACATTTTAAGTAAACAAACAAAATTTATTTTCACCATATTTAATTGACTATTCAAGAAATTGCTTTTCATTATTTTTTTTTATTATTAAAAATAATTTTTTTAATTGGCTTTTTGGATAATTTTCCATCATATGTAATATAATTTTCCGCATCAAAAACATTTATATGAAAAAGAGTAAAATAAATATTTTAGCACATTTCTCATATTTGAATGATGGCCTTTAGAAATTGAAACGTTATTGTCTTGCAATCGAAAAAGGAATTGCTGTCACACAGAAAATAAATGACATGGAACCCAAGTGGATAGAAAAATTCTTTATGGACAAAAAAAAAAAAATTGGACATTTTCCATAAACTAAAATTGGCAATGCATTACAATTGCATATAGGTGAGGTGTATGTCATTTATATCCGTTTTCGAAAAAAACCAGCCATCCCCCCCCAACTATAAATCTTCAGCTATGTGGAGCAATTTATGAATAATTATAATTGCGTTGTTGGATTCATTACGTAATCCAAGACTGGAGAATAACAGTTGTTTGCTTTTTTTTATATACAATAGCGCTATTTAGAAGTGCAAATTATTTTCCATTTTTATCATTTGCTTGCCTCATTTTATACAAGCTCTTAGTGACGATCGTCAGCTTATTTTTTCTATTCAATCCTATCACGCACAATTTGTGTAATCATCATCATTTTTGAAAGTTTCATGTTAGAAAAGTGTTAACTTTTACTAAGCCCATTTAGAGAAGAAAACACGTAATCGTTATTGGAGAAAAAAATTGTAAAGCTTAAATAATTTATATAATAAAAAATTTGAATTTTTTAAGTAAAAATTATTAATTTCTAAAATGAATGCATATAATGGAACATATTTTTCTGAACTAATGCAAGTTGTGTTGCATCTTTTCGATTCTGCCACAACTTTTTAAGAGAGATTTGGTTGCCTCATCGGAAACCTGGATCGGTAAAGGCTGGTCCCTGGTGTGTTAAGAATCGTTTCATTTTGGCCATGCGATCTGTCACAAGAAAGCCAAAAGTTTTGCAATATATTGAACAATATATTATAATTATAATTGTATTTCAGTAAATGTATATGCGGATCCTTACTAAGAGTCATAATGCGTAGTTTTCTCGGCGTCAGGCATTTGAACTTTTGAACTTCTCAACACTTTGG
The DNA here is from genome assembly GCF_050003625.1 of Haematobia irritans. Taxonomy (NCBI): domain Eukaryota; kingdom Metazoa; phylum Arthropoda; class Insecta; order Diptera; family Muscidae; genus Haematobia; species Haematobia irritans. Next base: position 156,369,883 of record NC_134401.1, on the reverse strand, counting down.
AACCATTTCTCTCTCTTGGTTTGCACGGACAAACGCCAAAGTACCAAATAAAGTAAAGTAAAAAAGAGTCGATTTATATGTGGGGACAATGTAGTCGACTTTTTTTTAAATACAGACTTTTAGATATAAGACAAATATGCGATACCATTTTAAAGATAATTACATTGTGACTTTCTAATAGAAGCCTTCGATTCTAAAAGAGGCTTGTGAAAATCGACTGTATCGATTTTCACAAGCCTCTTTTAGCGAATCTTTCCTAAGAAAATGTTTTTCGCCATGGACAGACATAGATTCTCGGAGCGAGTCATTATCGATGTGTATGGCCTGTCTTTGTCCTGATGGAACACAATTCCTCTCCTATACGTATTTGGCGATTGGTTCTTCAAGCCGTCCAATGGTTGATAGTATAGTTCCATGATATGAGTTTTGCCGTATGCGAGCATCTCATAGTAGATAATTCCCTGCCAACTCAACCAAACACGCCAGCCGTTTATCCTGGCTTGGCCACCATTTCCATCGGTTAAACGCTTTTCGCTTAACTATGTCGTAATTGATTGATAGAAATGGGCGATTCTCAGAAGGCGGGTACGCGGTCAATGAGTTTTGTTTTTGGTTTTCAACTGGTGGAGTTTTGGAGTTTTCGATTGGTTCCAAACGGATTTTAAACAATCTTGAGCTCAATCATACATAATAAATAAATAAAATTTTGAAATAATTTTCTATAGAAATAAAATTTTGATAACATTTCTATAGAAATAAAATTTTGATAACATTTCTATAGAAATAAAATGTTGACAAAATTTCTATAGAAATAAAATGTTAACAAAATTTTCTATAGAAATAAAATTTTGACAAAATTTTCTATAGAAATAAAATTTGGACAAAATTTTCTATAGAAATAACATTTTGACAAAAAATTTCTATAGAAATAAAATTTTAATAAAATTTTCTATAGAAATAAAAGTTTTAAACAATTTTCTACAAAAATAAAATTTTCTATAGAAATACAATTTTGACAAAATTTTCTATAGAAATAAAATTTTAAAAATAATCTATAGAAATAATATCTTGATAACATTTCTATAGAAATAAAATTTTGACAAAATTTTGTATAGAAATAAAATTTTGACAAAATTTCTACAGAAATAAAATTTTGACAAAATTTCTATAGAAATAAAATTTTGACAAAATTTTCTATAGAAATAAAATTTTGACAAAATTTTCTATATAAATAAAATTTTGACAACATTTTCTATAGAAATAAAATTTTAACAAAATTTGCTATAGAAATAACATTTTGACAAAATGTTCTGTAGAAATAACATTTTGATAAAAATTTTCTTTAGAAATTAAGTTTTGATAAAAGTTTTTGTAGGAATAACATTTTGACAAAAGTTTTTATAGAAATAAAATTTTGACAAATGTTTCTATAGAAATAAAATTTTGACAAAATTTTCTATAGAAATAAAATTGTGACAAAAATTTCTATAGAAATAAAATTTTGACAAAACTTTCTATAGAAATTAAATTTTGACAAAAATTTCTATAGAAATAAAATTTTGACAAAATTTTCTATAGAAATAAAATTTTGATAACATTTTCTATAGAAATAAAATTTTGATAACATTTTCTATAGGAATAAAATTTTGACAAAATTTTCTATAGAGATAAAATTTTGATAAAATCTTCCATAGAAATAAAATTTTAACAAAAATTTTCTATAGAAGTAAACTTTTCACAATAATTTTTATAGAAGTAAAATTTTGACAAAATTTTCTATAGAAATAAAATGTTGACCGAATTTTTTCTATAGAAATAAAATTTTGACAAAATTTTCTATAGAAATAAAATTTTGACAAAATTTTCTATAGAAATAAAATTTTGACAAAATTTTTTATAGAAATAAAATTTTGATAAAATTTTCTATAGAAATAAAATGTTAACAAAATTTTCTATAGAAATAAAATTTTGACAAAAATTTCTATAGAAATAAAATTTTGACAAAATTTTCTATAGAAATAAATTTTTTTAAAATTATTTATAGAAATAAAATTTTGAAAATATTTCCTATTGAAATAAAATGTTGACAAAATTTTCCAAAGAAATAAATTTTGGACAAAATTTTCTATAGAATAAAATTTTCTATAGAAATAAAATTTTGAAAAAATTTTCTATAGAAAAAAAATTTTGACAAATTTTTCTATAGAAATAAAATTTTGACAAATTTTTCTATCGAAGTAAAATGTTGACAAAATTTTCTATAAAAATAAAATGTTTAAAAAATTTCTGTAGAAATAAAATTTTGAAAAAAAAATTCTATAGAAATAAAATTTTGAAAAAAAAAATCTATAGAAATACAATTAAAAAAAAATCTATAGAAATAAAATTTTCACAAAATTTTCCATAGAAATAAAATTTGGACGAAAAGTTTCTATAGAAATAAAGTTTTGACAATAAAATAAAATTTTGAAAAAAAAAATCTATAGAAATAAAATTGTGAAAAAAATATTCGATTATTTTTGACTCGAGTGGCAACCGTGAATATATCCCCTAAATATAAAAATAACATTTCATCTTCGTATTGATCAATCACGCAATTTTATTTCTTAATGATTTAGAAGTAAATTTTCTTTTATAACCCAGGAAAAAATCGTCGCCAAAAAAGTTGTGAAAATGTTCTTTTTGGATCCGGAATTTAACATGGGTTTGTCATAGGACGGATGTCCACCATTTCAACGTCCGTTGCACTGAATATGCATCACTTCTTAAGATATGATCGGAATTCAGGGGTTTGGATGTGAAGTAAAAAATTCTGTGCTATTTTGATAAATAAATAATTTTTACAATTTTCTATGATTTTTAATGTATTCTAAAATATTTGACTTCAAATATTTTCAAAAATTCGCAAATTTCTAGACTGGATTTAGTATTTTTTTTTTTACATAATTTAAATAATTTGTATTATTTTATTAACCTAAACTCAGCTTTTAACCTATTTTAAACAAAGAACTATTTTATTAAAAGAACTTCGTGAATATTTAAAATAAAGAACATCTTTGGAAGTACTTTTAAATTTGCGCCCTTAGAAGTACAGTCGAAGCTCTGTTTAACGAATATCCCATTTAGCGAAAATCCAATTTAACGAATGTCAAAATTCTTAACATTTAGTATTCTAAATAACGAACAATTGAACAAAATTTACGTTCGATTTAACGAAAAGGCTTTTAATCTTAAGAAAATAAAATCAAAAAATCAGCAATATATGACGATTGTGAGAATGGCTTAAGTCCTTAGGAAATGTCCACAAAGTACGGCATTCCCAAGATATTTAAATTCCATTAAAATGTTTGAAAACACATATTCAATGGTCGGGTAACTGGTCCCGCCGGGTAAGTGGTCCCGCAGCTTCGCTACGGGAAATGTATCTACAACAGAGCCGGTGCAGGACTACTCCCTGGTGTGAATAGACCAGTTCCAGTTCTGGCCGAAACGTATGGAAGGGACCGGTCACTTCAACACGGGTTTGTCATTGACGGGGATAAATTTACACTGCAGGCCACGGATTGGACTCATTCCAAACTACATGACCTGGGAGAACTTAGTAGGACTAGACAGGTCCTCATGAACCAGTCTGGGACAAACCCTTAGGTACCGGAATTATTTTGATCATCCAAATTGCACCAGAAAGAAAAACTTTTGGACTATGTTGGCCCATAGGTACATGTCTAGATCAAATAAAATTTTAAAATAATGAGAGTATAGAAATCAATAAAATATATGAAAATTTAAAAACTACGACAAACACGAGCACTGGTACTAGTCCTGTGATAGGTCCGTTAGTGGCAATATTTCGTAGGATTGCCAGTTGGACAAGTGGTGAATTTTTCTCTTAATAATGAGTGCTACCCGATTCTATATTTAGCTCAATAACAAGGAACCTTCGTCTTTTAGCTGAAGAGAAACTATAAAATACACAGGAATGTCAACATCATTAGTGAGAGGGATAAACTACCCCTGAAAAATTTTTTGGTGCTTGGTCGAAACGGCAATCTAGCGTTGAGAGTACATCTATGCCGGCAGGAGCAGCAGAGTAATGGTGTATGTAGGACGTTTTAGGAAGATGTTACTATGAACACTACCTATGCCTGGCCCATCTTGAAACCGGGGACTGGAAACAAATTATGCAATTCGTCTAAGAAGTTAAGAGCACACAAATTATGACATGGGTGTATATAGGCCCCCATACGACAACGAATCTTGGATCCTCTTTTCAATCTAACCTAACCTAGATATATCAAGTTCATCAGGATTATTTTAAGTATTATTTTTTAAGTATCTCTGTGCTTTAATTTTTTTCAAATGATTATGAATTTTTACTCATCTGGTAAAAAAACTACGATTTTCAATAAAAGTTAACATTTAATATTCCCGTTCGATTTAACGAATTTTTCAAAATAACGAAAGAGCCTGACAATATATCGTTCGTTAAACCGAGCTTCGACTGTACTTCCATTTTGTTTTTTTTTTTGCTGGGAAATACAAGGTGACCGAACTTCCATTTCCATTTATCGAGTATTTAGAAGAAGATTTGCACTGGATATGAATTTTTCAATTTTTAAATTATTACGGATTTTCTAAAGTGGAGCCTATTACATTATTTTTGCCATAAAAAACTTGTCAACAATTTTTTTTGGTGGGTTTGAGGAATTTTCATTTAAATTGGTGGACGAAAGCTCCACAATAGACATATATTTAGTAGTCAGTCAACCTTTGAGGTTCAACGTTCAACCGATCCACAAAACTATTAGAAAGTTTTTGTTTTAGTAAAAAGTCCGTTTCGATTTCTACAACGTAAGATAAATAACGTCATGTATTTTTACTATATCTAATATTTGCTTTCATGGTTGTTGTTGTTTTATTCGATATTGTATATTTAAACTTTTTTTTAAATCAAAATAAGTGACTTTGATTGTTTACCTCATATACATAATTAAATATTTATAAACATCAATTAGCTAATATAGAATGCACGATTTGTAAAAAGAACAAAAAAAGACTACAATTTGTTTTGTATGACAAAATAAAACATTTTGAGAATTAATTTATAGCATTTATTTAATTAGTAATATATAGGTTATAAAGAAATATTACCTATACACACACATATTGCCTGAGCTTTGTAAATAAACTTAGTTAAACTATCGTGATTAGAAGTGATTTAGTTGATATTTTTGTAAGCCAATTTAGTTGTGATGATTGTTGGAAATTAATTTAACGATATGTGCTTCTCTTCTCTGTGATGTGATTTGCTTGCTTCATTTCTTTAAATGAGCGATGGAAATAAAAAGAAAAGAAACCAAATGCATGTTTCAAAGTGGCATGCTTCCTTTAACTAATCGATTGAATTTTTTTTCTTTTTTTGGTTAGACAAAGTTGTCAATTTGTTTTTTGTTTTCTTTTTGTAAATAATTATCATTTTTTTAATATGAAGTTTTATCTTAGTTTTTTTTAATTGCTTTATCTTTTGTCTGTGTGTGCTGTTATATCGAATTTCTCTTTTATAATTATTTTTTGAGAGTTGCTAATTAATTAATTAACAAAAAAAAATACAAACAAATAACTTCAACTATAATTACCAGCAAATCCAATGAGTTAACGGAAAATTTATTATATTCCGTTTTTTTCCTATTTTTTATCTCGTTATTTTTGTTTCGTATCCATGTGTCCATGTGAGTCGTCTTTATAATAGCTTCTTCTTGTTTTTTTATTTGTGTTTTATTCTCCAACCAACTGACCGACAAACCAACCAAATACCATCATCACATATCAACCAACCACAACTATTATTGTCCACAACCATGATATTGTTCTCTCTCCAATTGTTTGTCGTCGTCTCCATATGTTCTAACAAAATACAAAAGGAACATCCAACATCCCCCTTTCCTGTATCAAAATTTAGCACATGTAACAAAAACAAAAATAGTAAGTCCGTGTATAGCCATCTCGAAAGAAGAGCGGGGGAGCGAATAATATCTAGACCAGCTGAAAGTGTTATTGTTACATTTTACAAAGAACCATAAACACAAATATAGGAAAGTATTGTCTTGAAATCGACCACCTTCACCATAGAAGCGGCCAAAACAAAAACCAACACTTGCTCCAAATTGAGGAAATAACGTTATGGATCGTAGCATGGATTCCATTGGCAGCTGTTCTTTAGATGTTGATGCCGAGTCATCTGATATATCAGGTATTAAAAAAAAAACAACAAACAAACAAAACCAATGCAAAAGCAACAATCAATCAAACAAACCAATCTAAACCCATCAACCTACAAATCAATCAACCAGCAACTATCAAAATACCTAATAAGTTTATTTTTGTACAGAATGAAGTGCATTAATAAAATTGTAAATGGAACATTTATTCCCGCTTAAAGTCAAGGAAAAACAAACCAACATATAATTTATACTATATAGTGAAACACACACACACATACAAGGGAATATGGTATTGGGTAATATAATTTTCTTATCGATATTAAATAATTTGCTTTAAAGATTGGATTGATGGTAACTAACATAATTATTTTACTGAGCGATACCCCCATATCGATACACATCACCATGGATTGAATATTATAATTTCGTAAAGGTTAATTGATAATACAAAAGATGGTGGATTTTTTGCAGATAGGATCAAATGGCACGGTGGCCAAAATTTAATTTAAAATTTCCACGTATGGAGACCACACATATTCAGGAATTATTAGAACCATTTTTTCAGCATTTTATTTCTTTATAGCCCATTCACATTAGGATCGAAATCTACTAAAAGTGGATTTGAAATCCCTTTTTTATAAGACAAATGACAGTTGAAATCTAGTTAAGGTGGATTTTGGAAGTGTAATGTGAATGAGGTATTAGAAAATTTTGTCAAAATTTTATTTCTCTTGAAAATCTTGTCAAAATTATATTTCTCTAGGAACTTTTGTTAATATTTTATATATATATAAAAAATTTTGCCAAAATTTAATTTTTATAGAAAATTTTGCCAAAATTTTATTTCTATAGGAAATTTTGTCAAAATTTTATTTCTATATAAAATTTTACCAAAATTTTATTTTTATAGAAAATTTTTTCAAAATTATATTTCTATAGAAAATTTTGCCAAAAAAATGTCAAAATTTACATATACAATTTTGTCAAAATTTTATTTCTATAAAAAATTTTGTGAACATTTTTGTCTATCGAACATTTTGTCCAAATCTTATTTCTATAGCAAATTTAGTCAAAATTTACTTCTATAGAAAATTTGGTGAAAATTGTATTTCCATAGAAAATTTTGTCAAATTTTTTTCTATACAAAATTTTGTTACAATTTTTTTCTATAGAAAATTTTGTCAAAATCTTTTCTATAGAAAATTTTGTCAAAATTTACTTCAATAGAAAATTTTGTCAAAATTTTATTTCTCTAGGAACTTTTGTCAAAATTTTATTTCTCTGGAACTTTTGTCAAAATTTTATTTTTATAGATAATTTTGCCTAAATGTTATTTCTATAGAAAATTTTGCCTAAATTTTATTTCTGTAGAAAATTTTATTTCTATAGAAGACTTTGCCAAAATTTTATTTCTATAGACAATTTTGTCAAAATTTACTTCTATAGAAAATTTGGTCAAAATTGTATTTCCATAGAAAATTTTGTCAAATTTTTTCTATAGAAAATTTTGTTAAAATTTGTTTTCTATAGAAAATGTTTTTTTATAGAAAATTTTGTCAAAATTTACTTAAAAAAAATTGTCAAAACTTTATTTCTATAGAAACTTTTGTTAACATTTTATTTTTGTAGAAAATTTTGCCTTAATTTTATTTCTATAGAAAATTTTGTCAAAATTTTATTTCTATAGAAAACTGTGCCAAAATTTTATTTCTATAGACAATTTTGTCAAAATTTACTTCTATAGAAAGTTTGGTCAAAATTGTATTGTTTTTTCTATAGAAAATTTTGTCAACATTTTTTTCTATAGAAAATGTTGTTAAAATTTTTATACCCTTCATTTTCTATAGAAAATTTTGTCAAAATTTTATTCGATAGAAAATTTGGTCAAAATTGTATTTCCATAGAAAATTTTGTTCAATTTTTTTTCTATAGAAAATTTTGTTAAAATTGTTTCCTATAAAAAATTTTGTCAAAATTTTGTAAAAATTTTTTCTATAGACAATTTTGTCAAAATTTACTTCTATAGAAAATTTGATCAAAATTGTATTTCCATAGAACATTTTATTAATTTTTTTTCTATAGAAAATTTTGTTAAAATCTTTTCTATGGAAAATTTTGTTAAAATTGTTTCCTATAGGAAATTTTGTAAAAATTTTTTCTATAGACAATTTTGTCAAAATTTACTTCTATAGAAAATTTGGTCAAAATTGTATTTCCATAGAAAATTTTATTAATTTTTTTTTCTATAGAAAATTTTGTTAAAATCTTTTCTATAGAACATTTTGTTAAAATCTTTTCTATAGAAAATTTTGTTAAAATTGTTTCCTATAAAAAATTTTGTCAAAATTTTTTCTATAGACAATTTTGTCAAGATTTACTTCTATGGAAAATTTGGTCAAAATTGTGTTTCCATAGAAAATTTTGTCAATTTTTTTCTATAGAAAATTTTGTTAGGTCGAAAACCTTTGTTGTTAGTACCTATCTCATTTAATATCATAATTTATTATGGTTTTAAATTCTTTAATAAATAAAATTTTGTTAAAATTTGTTTTCTATAGAAAATTTTGTTAAAATGTTTTCTATAGAAAATTTTGTCAAAATTTATTTCAATCGAAAATGTTGTCAAAATTTTATTTCTCTAGAAACTTTTGTCAAAAAAATTTTGTCAAAATTTTATTACTACAGAAAACTTTGCCCAAATTTTATTTCTATAGACAATTTTGTCAAAATTTACTTCTATAAAAAATTTTGTCAAAATTTTTTTCTATAAAAAATATTCTCAAAATGTTTTTCTGTAGAAAATTTTGTCAAAATTTTATTTCTACAGAAAATTATGCCAAAATTTTATTTCTATAGACAATTTTGTAAAAATTTACTTCTATAGAAAATGTCAAAATTTACCTCTATATACAATTTTGTCAAAATTTTATTTCTATAAAAAATTTTGTCAAAATTTACTTCTATAGGAAATTTGGTCAAAATTGTATTTCCATAGAAAATTTTTTCTATAGAAAATTTTGTTAAAATCTTTTCTATAGAAAATTTGTCAAAATTTACTTCAATAGAAAATTTTGTCAAATTTTTATTTCTCTAGAAACTTTTGTCAAAATTTTATTTTTATGGAAAATGTTGCCTAAATTTTATTTCCATAGAAAAGTTTGTTAAAATTGTATTTCTATAGAAAACTTAGTCAAAATTTTATTTCTATAGACAATTTTGTCGAAATTTTATTTCTCTAGAAACTTTTGTCAAAATTTTATATCTCTAGAAAATTTTGTCAAAATTTTATTTCTCTAGAAAATTTTGTCAAAATTTTATTTCTCTAGAAAATTTTGTCAAAATTTACTTCAATAGAAAATTTTGTCAAAATTTTATTTCTCTAACAACTTTTGTCAACTTTTTTTTTCGTTAAAATTTTTTCTATAGAAAATTTTGTCAACATCTTATTTCTATAGGAAATTTTGTCAAAATTTTATTTCTATAGAAAATTTTGTCAGAACCACCGTTTTCGCCGAATCTCCCCGTTTTCACTTGACATTGTCGTATGTGATGCACTTTTAATCGCCAGTCACCAACAGCTTTAGAGATGCATGTATTTTGTTGCGATTCAGCAGCGATTTGAATAGAAACCATCGTTGCCATAGTTGGTAGAATTCTTCCAAAAATGCTAGAATTTTTACTGTTTGGTAGTTTGGTAGAATTCTTGATGTTTTGTTAGATTTTACAAAATATTCCACTCCAACTAAGATGTACTTCAATTTTTTATAGCAATAAAATTTTAGCCAAATTTCCTATGGAAACAATTTTGTGAAAATTTTCCATAGAAGTAAAAATTTTTAATAGAAATAAAATATAGGCAAAATTTCTATGGAAATAAAATTTTGACAAAATTTTCTACCGTGATAGAAACACAAACCATTGTTTTTTTTTTTTGCCTGGCACCTATATACGGAACTTCTATTCCTATCCAACCTTATTCAAATGGTTCCAAACGACATTTGGCCTTACATTGCGTGTGTTACTCATTTCTGAGCCCATTTTGTTGCGATTCAGCAGCGATTTGAAAATGGGAGCTCGGTCCATAAGATGTTTTTTTTTTGCCCGGCCCTTTCCAACCAAATTCAACTGTTTCCATAAGACATTTTCAAATATTTGGGCAAACGTCTTGAATTGTCACGTTCAGAAGGAAGAGGTAACTGTTCAAATACCCGGAGATGTCAGACCTTCGCTGAGGTAGCACCTACCTGGTCTCCCTATAGGCAGCCGTCTCTCGTCATCGCTTACAGAAGGTGGTCTTCCCCCAGCACAACGCTGTACTATTGCCTTCTGAACCGCTGCCGTATGTGCCTCCCTCTATGCCATCCTTATTCCCATATCACTATCATGGCCGATGACTTGGTCAATCGATTGTATCTCTTTCCTGAAATCCAAGGAGCCTAGCACATCAGATGGGTATTTATATGAGTTGGCCTAATCGGTGAAGTTAAGGCTCCGATTCGGAAGTAGGGCATAATATAGTGGGTCTCCACACTAAACGTTACAAAATTTTACTATATATCTCGGCAGTGCAATTATTTTGAATTAAAATATCTATTTGCCGATATTTAAATTTTTACTTAAATAATCACTAGGTAGCTATATTTTTTTTTGCATTTCCCCTTTCAAGAGATTAAAGATTATGTTTCGAACTTAAAACACAAATGAAGCCATCTTTATAAAAGAAATTCCAACTTGGAATCATCTTAAAGTTCATTGCCCGTAGCATATTTCTTGGTCTATTCCCCTGTGTGTGTGTGTGTGTGTGTGAACGTCTTTGACCAACGATGGAATACCCACCAGAATGTACATATCATATAAGCCTTTATACACAGCTTTATAAGTTGTTTTTTTCTACTCCACCCAAAACCCACGGCAACACCATCACCCAACTAATATTTTGTCCATGGATGAGTTTTGTTATATTTTTTTGTTTTTTTTATGTTTCTTTAAAAATCACTTGTATTGCATATAAAATGGGTTCACCTTACTTAGAACCTCCCACCACCCAACCCTTCACCTTTTGTAACCATAAATCGGAGTAAATTCCAAATGGCAGAGATAACTCGCACCCATTCAATGCAATGACGTAGTTTGGAAAAGAAAAACGTTATACGTTCCTAAGGATTCCGAAGTACCCCTCCCAAAACAACACTCTCCTACTTTGTAATACTCAAGTCTGTTCAATTCTGAGGGGGTTTTTATGTCCATGTTTTGTTTTTCTTTTTTCTTTTTTTTTTTGTTTAATTTTGTTGTTTTGTTTTTTATTTATTACTCTATTAACTAACACACGATGATGGTACATTGCTACATACTTAAAGAAATATTTTTTTTTGTTTTTATGTTCATATTTTATGTTTATTTGTTGGTTTAAAGTTTAACATCATTTCTATGTAGGCGCAGCAACAAGCAAATCAAATAAATGCTACAACAAAGAGAGTTACAAGAGTCTACCAGGCCGGCCTAGGCCGGTCATATTATTGTCATATTATGCGTGTGTTTGTCCGACACCAGACACCTACCCTGATACCCATATTATTTACCACCAACCGATTAGCTTTGGTGGGTTATTTTTTCATATCTAGCACAATTCTACCCACTTGTATATACTTTTTGGTATCCAATGGTATATCCTAACATTTAAACACAGGGCTGCTTATCCACTGGCCTAGAAGTATTGATGAGACTACACCTTTTAGGAATTATTTCAATTTACTTAATTTTTTTTAATAGTATGTTCGTTTACACTCACCTAGTATATAGAGAAGCCAACACGCTTGTAGTGGTTAGAGGGCACTGATATTTATATTTTTTTCTTTTTTTTTTGTGGGGTTTTTAGGTCTTGTGGACAATTGTAAAGAAATTTTCTCTGGCACTCGAACATGCAGACAAATGTTTGTTCATTAAATATTTGAAGGATATTTCTTACGCCAAGTCGCTGACCTATTTGAAAAGAGTCCTTTATACATACCCACATATAAAAAACTTGGCTATTTTAAGTTCGTTTTTAGTTGGTTCAAATTGAACCAATTGTATTTTTCATTCAAAGGTGATAGTTGAACAGTTCTTAGGGAAAAAAAATTCTTTGGGCAAATTTAACTAAAAGGAAATATTAAAATAATTTTTCAAATAAATGATTTTTAAAATAAATATTTTTTAATTTATTTTAGATTGTGCGAAATATATGTAAGGGCCTGCCGTTTGCCTCTATGAGTTTGTGGTTCATTTAGTGTATTGACAAAAATTGTAAACAATTGCCAACAACCAACTGTGACCGAAATCCAAAGTTGTCTTCTTAGTAAAAACATAAACATTTTTTTCCTGATTCAATCACTAAATTAATTGATCCAATTAATTTTTTAATCACGAAAATCATATTATCAATCACAGTTTTAATTGGGCATAAAAAATACTTGATTAAAATTAATTGATTTGATTTAAAAATTTCAATTAATTTTTTAATTGATTCAATTAAAAATTTTATTTATTTATTTAATTTTATTTAATTGATGTTGATTGCAAAAGTCAATCAATTTCTTGAATTAAAAATGTGACTATTTTCTATTACTTTCTTATCTGACTTTGTGTTTTAATTTGATTAAATAATTGATTGTATCAATTTTTTGTTGTAATTAAAAATTTTCAATCATTGGCTTAATTAATTGAATGCTTCTATCTTGATTAAAAAGTTAATTGTATCAATTAATTTATTAATTGACAATTTTTTCAACTGCAAACAACTTTTTAATTGGAAATATTTTGGTGATATTTTTCTGTGTAGTTGTCAATACGAAATTTTTATCAAATCTTATGGATTATTTGACTCCATGAAAAATTATCCAAATGAAGAAATACCCCAAAAAAAATTAAATGAAATTTGGTTAATTTTTTTTTAATAAAATTGAGATTTTTTCGTTTCGACGCATTACCCAGCAAAAACTCTCGTTACAACATAATCTTGGATTTAACTTAGTTCAAAATTGATATGGACTATGGACATCTTGTTTACTTTCGCAATGACATGCAGCATTACCAAGAGCTAAATTGGTAATGCTGCAAGCGAAAAGTTGGATAATTCGTGATTCCCCCTAAAATTAAAAAAAATAATATAAATTCAAAAAAAAAAATTCAAATTTTTTTATGCAAAATTTATTATCCTCATATCTGCTAAACTACACTGAAAAAACAGTGAACCAAAAAAAAAAATTAGTTAATTTTAGAAAATTTTAACTAAACTGTACAAATACAAACTCAGATGTCACTCTGACTTCATAAAAAAATATGTAAATAATTTTCGTCAAATTCAAAAAAAAAATTGTAGACAAAATTATTATTTTTTACTTATTAAAGAAAATTTCGTAGTTTGAAAAATTGGAGTTTAAAATTGCAAAAATATCTTTAGTGCCATACGAAGTTCAAGATGTATGCATTATTGGCAAAATTTACAAAGTTTAAGAAATTCTGAATAAATCCATGAACTAAAATAGAATTAAATCGGCTTTAGTGAACTATAGGTTTCACTTTTTTTGAGTGTAAGCGTTCTAGAGCGAAAAGGTGGATAATTCGTGATCACCCCCTAAAATTAAAAACTTGAATACAAATTCTAAAAAATTCAAATTTTTTATGAAAAATTTATTTTGCTCATGTCTCCTAAACTAGAGCGAAAAGGAGTATAACTCGAGATCACCTCCTAAAAATAAAAAAAATCTATGCAAGTTCTAAAAAAATAAAATTTTTATATGAAAAACTGTTTTTGCTCACATCTCCTAAACTAAGCGTCCTAGAGCGAATAGAAGATTAATTCGTAATCACCCCAAAAATTTAAAACAAAATCCATCCAAATTCTAAAAAAAAAATTAAAATTTTTATATGAAAAATTTATTTTGTTCATATCTCCCTAACTAAGCGTCATGAAGCGAAAAATAAGTAAATTTGTGATCACCCCCAAGAATAAAAAAAATATCCATCTAAATAAAAAAAAATCAAATTTTTATATGGAAAACTTTTTTTGCTCATATCTTCTAAACAAAGCGTCCTAGAATAAAAAGGAGGTTAATTCGTTTTCACCCCCAAAATTTAAAAAAATCAATATAAATCCCATAAAAAATCCACAGTTTATACGAAAAACTTTTTTTTTTTTGCTCATATATTCTAAACTAAGGGCGTTTTCGTTTCGCAAAAAATATGTTGCCTTGGTGTTACGCTACTTTTTTTGTATTTTCGCCCAAATGATAGTGTCATGCCAAAGTTATTATTAATCCATAACATTTTGAGGGATACAGGATCCAAAATCTATGACAGTGTCCTTCATATGTGGCAATCAATTTCGAGAATGTTGCACCTTTTTTCCCAATCGAAATCGCCATAAGAGTCCTAGAGCGACAAGGGGAATAATTCGTGATAACCCCCAAAAATTAAAAAAAATCAATCCAGAAAATAAACACAAATGTATTTGCTACATGGTAGTATTCATGAAAATCAAATGTATGAGAACCGAAACCGTATAGCGATGGTAATTTTATTCCAGAAATAGCCCTCGCAGTCGCTTTCGTCTGTTCAT